>NW_006785816.1:3024389-3044233 GCF_000442215.2 Lipotes vexillifer
CGCAGGCCTCTCACTGCTGTGGCTTCTCCCGTTGCGGAGCACAGGCTCCGGACGCACAGGCTCAGTGGCCATGGCTCACAGGCATGTGGGATCTTCCCGGACCGGGGCACGAACCCGCATGCCCTGCATCAGCAGGCGGACTCTCAACCACTGCACCACCAGGGAAGCCCTGGCTCCCATTTTTAAAGGTTAATTTATTTTTAGGGATGATGAGAAGCTCTGAAATGGCCACCCGCTCCCAGGGAGAGGAGCCCTGACTTCAGGGGTCCATTCTTCCACCTGCTATTCACGGGCAACTTGACCTTGAACAAAGGCACTCTCTCTTTTCACTTCTCAATATATATGCCTGTTTGTTTAATAGGAGTCTTATTTATTGGCTTTCTGGGCCCCCTTTGCAGGTTAACTGTCTCCTTTAGCTCTGAAAACTTGGGGCAACAAAGAGGTTATCATAGAGGAATGCAAACTGCCGCATGAGTGCCCTGCGGTGATGCAGGTGCTGTCACTGTTGAGTGACCTGCCCTGTATGCATGCATGTCCACGCTGGTCACAGAGGAGACCGACTGCCCTCATGCCTGACGCTGACAGAAGGATAAGACAGCAGCCACAACCGATTGTTCTGTTTGTGATGGTACTGTCTGGCTCATCTCAAAGTCTTTGTCGGGACCTGGAGAGAGGAAATGTTGCATAACTTCCGGGTTCTCACATTGTCAGTGACCTTGAGGCTGCCGGCCCGCTGGGGGTGGCAATGACGCGTCCCCTCTACACTTTCCCTGGGCAACAGTTTAGTAACAGCTGTACTGAGGTGACAATCTTGAGGCTATCTTCATGGGACTGAGCAGCCTTGATCAGGTGCGGCCGCCAGTCACAGCCTTGTCGTGTCCACCTCTTCCTTGGGCATGAGTAAGTCCCTCGGAAGAAAATCTTCAGAATATGGAGATGGAAAACACTGGTTTTTAGCCCCAAGTCAGGTAGTCCTCTACTGTAAGAGAACCCCTAAATATTTCCAGATAAATTTAGATCTAGGGGATTTTGGAAGTGAAAAAAAGAGAACATGTAAGTATGTAAAACAACTGCTTAATAATATTCCAGTTTCCAGCAACTGTTTCCTAAAAGAGGTGGGTCTATGGAAGGGTTGAAGCAAGAATTCTGGTTGGTACAGTGAAACGTAGGATCTTAAGTAAATATGTTGGACTCTGGCTTTTGTGATAGTAAAGCATGGTGTGTCTTTTCATGTTCACTTTTTAAAAATAATTAATTAATTAATTAATTTTTTTGCCGCATTGTGTCTTCGTTGCGGTGTGCGGGCTTCTCATTGCAGTGGTTTCTCTTTTTTAAAATATATTTTTAAATAAATTTATTTATTTATTTATTTTTATTTATGGCTGTGTTGGGTCTTTGTTGTTGCATGTGGACTTTCTCTAATTGCATTGAGCGGGGGCTACTCTTCGCTGCAGTGCGTGGACTTCTTATTGCGGTGGCTTCTCTTGTTGCAGAGCACAGGCTCTAGGCGCGCGGGCTTCAGTAGTTGTAGCACACGGGCTCGGTAGTTGTGGCTCGTGGGCTGTAGAGCGCAGGCTCAGTAGTGGTGGCGCATGGGCTTAGTTGCTCCGTGGCATGTGGGATCTTCCTGTACCAGGGCTCAAACCTGCGTCCCCTGCGTTGGCAGGCGGATTCTTAACCACTACGCCACCAGGGATGTCCCTCACGTTCACTTCTGCTAGAGTTTTTATGGTAGCATTAGTCATAATTTAAATTTGTGTAGACCTTTTATTTTTTTCTCTTTTTTTGCCATTTAAAAGCTAATTTTCAATCATAATACCATTTTCTAATAATTCTTATACTCGAAGTCAAAGGCAACCCCAAAGTCAAGCATTTTCTTTAATTTCCTAGATTTAAAAACTAGTCCTTGACTAGTTTGACTTTGGGGTATCAGTCTTTTTTAGTAAAATTAAAAATATTCTTCATGTTCTCTGCAGAAAGGGAAGTTTCACTTTCAAAAAGAAATAGCCAAAGAGCTGGACCTTTTAAGTAAGGGTTTGTAAATGACCTTGCCTGGAAAATCTGCTGGCCGAGGTGCCTTTTCTCCGTTTCCCTCCCTCCCCTTCCTTCCAGCCCCTTCCTAAAAGACACATTCTGAGTACCTATATTTAGTGTCCTCACAGCAGTTGGACTGACCTGACAAACCGTCACTTCTCCAAAGGAATGCTGGTGGCTCATCTTGGAAATATGCATTCCTGTCCTTTGGTCTGAGTCACAGGAAAAGTGCTTCCTCAGTCCTCCATCCTCCCTGCCCTGTCCCTCGGGTTCTTTGTCACTTCTCTGTCTCTCCTTTTCATCATCCCCTCACCGATCACCTTGCCAGGAGAGTCTAGGTCAAGCCCCCTTTTACCCTCGCCTTTCCAAGGGACATAGCATTAATTTGAAAATGATAGAGGCCTTTGAACCGGGAGGCCAGGTCGGCAGAGCACTTGCTGCAAAGAAGGGCAGCCCGTGGACTCTCTCTGAGTGCTCTGAGGGACCCTCCTGAGCCCTCCTCCTGGCATCTTTCAGAGCAGATCTTAAGAATTTGTATTTTGGGTAGGCAGTAACTATTTCTTCAGGCCACGAACTGAAGGAATATATGGAAGGATACCCTGGCAATTTTTTGACTTCAACTTAATATCTCTAAGCCTGTATTTTCATGACAGTTAAAGGGAGAAAAGTGTATATTTAAGTCAAGTGGACCTAGTGAGAGTGAAAGAGCTGGTCCATCATTTAAAGATATAAAGACTTATTAATGCTATTATTAACTAAACTTGAATCATGAATACAAATCTGGCCAGACTGGGTTTTGACTGCCCTTTTCACACTGGAATACCTAGTAATCAGATCTCTTCTAAATAATATGTGTAAATGTGGCCAAATTAAGTAGTGGCAATTGTGCAGTGCATTTGGGTCGATATGTCTGTAACAATGGACAAGATGCTGGGCTAAACCCAAAAGTCTCAGAGTAAGGACCAAATCATCAAACGGAAGAAAAATGTAAGAAAAAATGGATGACATGTACAGTTTTTTGCCCTGAGCAGTGGTGGCCATCACTGCTTATAATGTCTTACAGAGTTGTGTTGCTATGAGATATTGGAACAGATCTGCCTACTCAACCTGGAAGGCAAGGGCTACTGAGATTTTATGTTGAAACATATTAATTTGCTATTTTTGTGGGTCAAAAATGGTTACGTGTTGGCAATTTCACATTGCCTAAGCTTAATATGAAAGCAGCCCCTGAGGTCCTAAGCCACGACACAGAGGTTCGCAGTAAAATTGACCTGAGAATGACAAGCAGGGGCTGTGGAGCTGGACACAATCCCACCATTCTACACAGTACTTCACTAAGCCTCAATTTTCTGATCTATAAAATGGGAATAATACCTGTAAGGGTTAAAAGAGATGATAAATATCTGTAAGGTGAATAGTACTTTATAGTTGCAAACCTAGTGGCATTAGGTGGCATTGTTAACAGCCACCTCTATTTTTATATCCCTGTCATTTCACTGGAAGCAGCAGTTTCTTCTTTTTGGATATTGAATTCAGTATTTCCAGGCTTTGGATGATATAACAGAGATGCTTTGACACTTAGATTTTCATGAAGGTAATAGAATCTTAGCTGTCCGTGAAAAGTGTTCGGGAGAAGTTGGGTTAGGAAACATGTTGAAGAAAAATGTTCCAGTGACATTGTGTTGCTTCTGTAAATCTCTCCCTCTAAAACACCCACATTTGTTGCGTTAGCCCCTGCCAAGCTTTCCTCCCTGAGGGACCCTCTTAGGAAAGTCCTCAGCGGTTGGTCAGTGGCATCTCTTCTCACCATGTTAACGGTGCTGGATCTGGAGAAAGACATGGGTGTCAGCATGCTAGAGAGGGCAGGAGGCACGCGGGCATGCCCGCTCCCCCTCCCTGCCCACGGTCATGCTCACGAGGCCCCGTCCCTGGTTTGACCGTGTACTTTTCGCTGCCTGGCCAGTGGTGTAATGGAAGAGTCTCCTCTTCCATCCCTGCTGCTCACAGAGCCACAGTGGGATGAACCAAAGTGTGTGTGTCAGTCAGGGGGTCCAGGGAGATTCCCAGCTGCCTTACTTCCTGGTAAGCAGGTATGAATATGTGGACTCTTCTCTTCCTGTTAAGTTGTGGACAGGTTTTTTGTTTTGCTTTGAAGTAAAGATGGCTCAGTGCCGGAAGAATTCTTTTTTTTTTTTTTTGCGGTACGCAGGCCTCTCCCGCTGCGGAGCTCAGGCTCCGGACGCGCAGGCTCAGCGGCCATGGCTCACGGGCCCAGCCACTCTGCGGCATGTGGGATCCTCCCGGACCGGGACACGAACCCGCGTCCCCTGCATCGGCAGGCGGACTCCCAACCACTGCGCCACCAGGGAAGCCCAATAATTCATTTTTAAAGGGTCATATTTACCGTGAGATGGTAACCAGCATCAAGGCAGAAGAAGAAACAGGGTGGGAAGACCGGCAGCCCACACTGCCACCACCAGCAGACTCCATTTCATCTTGATTGGCAGAGGGAAACATCTTGTCTTCAAATCCATTAAGATAGAAGGCACTGTAATTCCAATCCCATCGTATTGGGTTGGCCAAAAAAGTTCATTTGGGTTTTTCCGTAACATCTTTGAGAAGTCATCATATCGAGCTCAGAATTGCTTAATTTTTTTTTTTTTTCAAGCTGCATTACACCCATGTTACTCTCTTTCACTTAAATTTCAGAGGGGCAGTTGGACATATTTGGCTTCCTTATGCTTCAGAGGAATTGTTCCTTCAAAGTGCCAACAAGGTGTTTTTCAGCTATTTCGTTAGATTCCATTGATCTGTGAGCTGACACGATAAATATGTGATGCCCTCCAGGCCCGCCTGGCGCTCTGTTCCCTCTCCTCCGTCCCTCAGATGGGTCCTGCCAACCTACTCCAGAGTTTAAGGCTGTGGATGAGCTGGCATTGGTGGCGCTAGGGTTTCTGGAAGCTAGTGCCCAGAGTTGTAGTTTGGTAAAGGGTTGAGAGCAGCAAACTCCAAGTTCCCTTCCTCGGTGAGCCTCGCTGTTTGGCCTCCACAACTCACCCACTTCTTCATGTCTAAAGACAAGGGTACAACTGTAAGTCAGCTCGGGTACACAGGAAGTCTACTAATTAACTTAAAACTGTTCTTGGAGCCACACAAAAAATGTGTCTTTGTTCATATGCTCATTTTAGATGAGTGAGCAGAGCAGAGCCCTGTGATGAATAGGACCAGGTAATAAATTTCATGCAGAGATGGGGGTGGGTGTAGGGGGAGATGGATCTGTGAAGCCTCACATAGGGTTTTTCCGCTGCGCTCCCTTGGGGGAAGGGCTCGGGGAGGACGGCAGTGGAAGGAGCACCAGCCTCACGGCCTCCATGTCTATCTCCGTGTCTGTGGTAAAATACCTTGGGTTGCGCTTGGTTGTCTGTGCTTGTTCAGTGCTCTCAATCTAGTGATCTCAGGACTCCAGAGCCTGTCTGACACAGACAAGACGAGAGGGAAGTTGGGGAGATGAAGGGGAGCGGGGAGGTGTCACCTAGTGGCTTCCAGCCAGAAAAGTATCTTTCCCCACATACACACATGAATAGACATCATCAAATATCCTGGATAACACGGTGTCTTGTTTGGGGATAGTATTGGTCACTTAGCAAATTTTATATCTCAAGTCAAAACACTATGTGTGCTTGTTCTTCAGTTTGGCCTTGGATAAAAAAGCATAATTAACGTGAAATAGTAGGATTTGACTATTTATATTTTCCCATTATAAAAGGGGTTGTCATTTATCTTCTTGGGCACAAGCACAATAACGAACTATACAAAACGTCAAAGATATGTCCCTGTGAAATTCTGTGCACGTCTAAGATAGAGCCCCTGAACTAAATAATTCTCTCTCTGCTCGCCTGAAGATGATCATTACAACTACAGGAAAAAAAAATCTGATGATAAAGGGTAATTCCATAAACAGAGAAGGGCCTTCAACCAGTGTGCATGGCATTTAGCTTAGGAGAAAAGATTTCCATACACTAAGGGTTGTTGAACATCCAAATAGGCTGTAGCGAAAGTCCAGCAACCCATCTTTCTAAGACTTTTCTTCAAAAAGAGCAGCTTCTTGATGGTTTGGGAGGGTAGATGTGACCCTGCCTGGAGGTAGGGGGGTTGACGTCAGCTGATCCCAGGCCACAGTCAAAAGCTGAACCTGAGGCAGAAGGTGAGGCTTAGGCTACCGGTTTCCAGAAGGAACAGTGGCACCTTTTTTCCTGTGCTCTCCCTGTATTTTATTAGGTAAACTGAACTGATATTAATCATGCAGGGGTAAAATAAAAATTAAAAACAGCAATCAAAACCCATAAAAAAAAAAAACCATAAATATCTTAGTGGCACTTGAAGGGGTAAAATTTGTGTGTGTTTGTGTGTGTGTGTGTGTTTATGTATGTATGTGTGTATATATGTGTGCCTGGAAATGTATGACTGTGTGTATAAAATCGCACACCCCCAGCTTTTTTTTTTTTTAATTGAAAATTACTTTTCTGCTTGGAATGTATAGGAGACACATGACATATATGTATTGTGTGCATGGCTACCTTTCTTTGCCTCCTGGAGGTTTCTGTGGAAAATGATACCTATTTAGAGTATTTGGCCTAGTGATTTATTGGATGTAGTAAATGACAGGCACAAGCAGCTGTGCTTTGGGATTCCCTTTGAGTAACTGCTAGAAGGTTAAAACGAATGCATTCTAGTTTAACTACTTCAGACTCACAATTAGATGGAGAAATTATAAGCCTGCTAACATTATAAACCTAATTGGAAGCAAAATACTTCTTTCTTAATGAAAAGCCTTTTCTCTTTCCTTTCCCTCCCTCTTTTACTTGGCCTGACCCCTCCTGCTATGAGCACCTACTGAAGCCGAAGATTGAGTGTTTTCCGTATTTGTTTCTCAGGAGATGGGGAACCAAGGAGAGGCCAGTGTAACTCAAAAGCAAATGCAGGGGCTCCCCTGGTGGCACAGTGGTTGAGAGTCCGCCTGCCGATGCAGGGGACGCGGGTTCGTGCCCCGGTCTGGGAAGATCCCACGTGGCGCGGAGCGGCTGGGCCCGTGAGCCATGGCCTCTGAGCCTGCGTGTCCGGAGCCTGTGCTCCGCAGCGGGTGAGGGCCTCGGATCCCCAAAAAAAAAAAAAAAAAAAAGCAAATGCAGAGCCAAAGGGTGTTTGTTTGTTTGTTTGTTTGTTTAATTATTATTTTAACTTCAAATCTTATGTTAAGCTGACATACTCATTAAAAACCAAATATTAAAATTTCACATATCCAGATTCTCATTTCAGTCCTTTCAGGTGGCTTTATTTGATAATAATCCATCTGTAATTTAAGGCAAATGGTCAGATCAGGGCAGAGCTGTACAGAGCTCAGCGTGGTTAATGTCGGTTCAAGTTCAGAAGACTGAGAAGCAAAAGGTTAGATCTGTTTCCTGGAATATAATTTGAAACTACAAGCTAGTGATTGGGTGTTCTGCTATCTTTGGCCTCTGGGAGTTACCACTGCAAACAAAGCTCGGCCTTATCCAGAGCTATAACTAAGGACTGTTAAGGAGTGAGCAGTGTGGAGAGGGACAGCTGAAAGTATCTGACCTAGTGTGAAAACAACCAATGAGAAGGCCAGTCAGCAAGATGGGATTTGTGTGTCCTTGGAGAGGGTCAGGCTTGAGGAATTTGCCTGTGGACTCAAGATAATAAAGAAGTTGCCAAATCCAATCCTAATTCTTTCTATCCCTTTTTTCCACTAGTCTGATAATGTAAAGTAAATGTTTTAAAGGATTTAGATATCAGGTCAAGGGTCCTTTATCTGCCTCCTGTAAGTATCTAATTGCTTTAGGGAAATGACTAGGAATTTTCCTAATGGTTTAGAGAAAGTCTCATCAGAGATTTTAAGATTATCCAGAACAGAACCATCTGGGGGGGATTGATCTCTGATAGCTTCCAGGAAGAGGAATTCTCAGGTCAGCAGGTTCTGGACAAAGAAAAGAGAGGAGACAGAGACGGGTGGGTGAAAGAGTGAGGGACCTTCAGAAATGTGAGGAGGGGCTGAAGAGCAACAGCCACCCTGCACTGTGGGGCTGCCTCCTGGATATTTGTGTATTATTTATGTACGTGCTCCATAGGTGAGGGTTTAGCGAGAGAAGCTGATTGCATGACCTCAACCCAAATGGTTCATGTTTTTCTGGATAAGCAACATTTAGATCAGAAGTTAGGTATCTTAAAAGGATAGTCACTAAGGCTTATATTAGTTCAGAGGTCCTTCAGAGATTCCAGAGGGAAACTTTACAGAAGAGAGCGAGACACGGCCGAGCTCCCTGAGTTGACCCATCATTCCTGGGCTCCTGTTGCCAAGGTTGTTATGCCATTGAAAATGCAAAGGATGGGGCAGAGACTTTGGCCCAAGGTCTAATCCAGCTGGGCAAGTCACAGGATTGTAAGACCCAGTGCTTAACTGTCCATTTCACCTCTTGGATTCTCAGTTTCACCAGTTTCTGATGCTTCTCTGTACAGAACACAGTAGACATTCTTCAAGTGTGCGTGATCTGCTTTTCTCTCATGTGGTGACATAGAGGCTTGACAGGGCTTAGATCATAAGCCAAACTCTCTGAAGGATTTGGGCTCTTGGAAACTGGTAGACACAAGACCAACTGTGTATAACATTTTTCTGGGCCAGTGGGTACCACTGTGCACGTAATAAATAACATCTATATTTCCGTTAGTCTGCTGAAGAATTCACTCACTAGCAGTACCCTTTTGGTAGTAAAGGGCCCACAGCACTGAGTGAAAGGAGCTAATGCCTGGGGTCTCCCACGTGTCACGTGGTCTCTTTAGTAGTGGAGACCCTGCACTTGGCATTGGGAGGGGATGAAAAGCACGCTGCAGGATCCCACCTCCTCTTGTTGCTTTCCTTTTCTCTCTGGGAGAATCTGAGAAGTACATCCCTCGTCCTCACACACACATCCGGGAGATAGAACAGCCGCTGGAGGAGGGATGCAGAAGCGGCCAGAAAGTGCGAGGCGGACTGCTGCGGAGAGCTGAAGCCAGGCCAGAGGGAACACTGACCTGTGTGACCCTCGCCTTGCCATTTAGGTCCTACCGTGTTTACTCTCAGTGTGACCTTCTAGGGTCACTTTCCTCTTTTTAACCTGTTGGGTGAGATGCTCCAAATCTCACACCAGGCTCACTGGCATTTTGTTAGCATTTTCTTTTTGGCTGCGTCACCTGCTCTGCAGATGGACCATGGCTGGCATGACTGTAACTCAACACACTGATGTCCCTGCCGTCAGCCGGACGGCCCTTCCCCACCTTCTTCCTACCTGAAGATTAGGCGAGACTCTGCTCTGTGGCTTCTGACAGTTGCTCTCATCTTCTTCACCCTTCATCTGTCTACTGCTCTCCCGCCTTCTCCTTCCCAGGCCTGAAAACACTGTTTAACCCTTTGCACATAGATCTTCTCTTAGTCCATTTCTGCCCACCACCTTCGCCACCAGGGTCGAGGCAAACCTCCCGCCTGACAAATTCAAAGGCATTTGCCTCTGAGTTCTCTGGCTGCCCTGTGCCCTGCCTTTCTCCGTGGCCCCTCGCATGTGAATGCCCCTCGAAGCTCTGTTCTCTCCTGACTCCAGGGATACTCTGGGAGAACATACCATCCCCCTGAGTTCTGTTAACCTCTGGCTCTGGGACTGTCTCTGCACTTCCCCAGGTCCAAGCAAATCACCTTGACTTAAATGTCTTGTTTGCAACCCAAACCAGCGATGACCCTCCTTCCCAGACATTGCGCATTTCAGCATTCCAGCCGGGGAAGCCCTATTTACCCTACTAGCTCAGGCAGGAAATCCCAGTGAAAGCTTCTCCTTACCTCTGTTTATTTTACTTTGTTTATGTTTGCACGTATCTATCATCTTTATCATGTGGCCTCTTTGTACCATAAATAATCACGATGCCAGTTTTCTAACTAAATAATGTAGAAAAACATTTTTTAGGGTATATTTAAATTGCTTAAGTCATACAGTTTTCTACGGTTTGTGAGCATCATAAAAAAAATGTTTTAATTGTAGTAACCTTTATTTTTAACTGAAGATTTTCTGCTACTTCCTCTCTGACTCATTTCCATCACTGTTGACAGCTTTTTTCCCCCTGAAATTCTTCAGGTTCTCCATCACCCTTTCCGAGATGATTCTTTTTTTTTTTTTTTCCAGTACGCGGGCCTCTCACTGTTGTGGCCTCTCCCGTTGCGGAGCACAAGCTCCAGACGCGCAGGCTCAGCGGCCATGGCTCACGGGCCCAGCCGCTCCGCGGCACGTGGGATCTTCCCGGACTGGGGCACGAACCCGTGTCCCCTGCATCGGCAGGCGGACTCTCAACCACTGCGCCACCAGGGAAGCCCCCGAGATGATTCTTAACGTCACTGGTAGTTTGTCTCGGGCACCCTCTCTGCCTGGCTCCAGACCCTCACGTTCCTTGTCTTCATCTCCCAGTCTCCATTCCTCTAGGGAACCGCAAGCACAGAACTTGCCCATTCAGCCCCCTGAGTTGGCCCCCCCTCCCCTCATTATTTAACTGATTTTGCAGCTCAAAGCCATCCTTAATGACGAGAAAAAATAACGGCCATTTAGCCCAGGCCCTACTGAAGTCTGGTCTCACTCTGGTCATCACTTCCACTTGGATTAGGTCATTATCTTCATACCCACCTCACGACTGCCACCCTCAGGTTCTAATTCTTTAAAGCAGTGGTTCTCAAACCAAGGGTGGTTAAGGATCTCTTTAAGCTTGTTAAGCAGAGATTCCCAAGTCCCACCCTTAGAGATGGGGATCTGGCAGGTCCGGAGTGGAGTCTGCCAGGCTGCGTGTTTAACAAGCCCCTAGGTGAGTGATGGAGGTACCCTGAAGGGCTGTGATGATGAGGCACCTTTCATGCCCAACACAAAGAGGGCTGGTCTGGGAGTGGGGATTCAAATAGGGTTGCCAGATGAACAAATAAAAATACAGGAGGCCCAATTAAATTTGAACTTCAGATAAACCATGAATAATTTATGTAAGTATGTCCTGAATTTTACACGAGAGATACTTATATAAAAATTTTTTCACGGTTTATCTGAAATTCAAATTTCACCATGCATTTTATATTTTATCTGGCCGTCCTGGAATAGAATGCCGTTGTGATTGGCTCTCCACCCACTATCTTGCATAGTGCTGTGTAGTGTTGTTCAAATATCTATTTGGGAAGTCTTGTGAATGACAGAGGCTTTTAGAAGTTAAAGAATCTAAAAGTCCATTGAAGAGTGGAAATCCAAGGTACACATACCCTGGCTGACACTTGACTTTCTCAGAATAACCACTTATGTTTGGAATGGAAAGCAGGAGTAGTAACTGCACATAAATTGCATATTCCTCCAGTTTAGGTGAAAAGATCCAAAGAAATATCTCTACTGAGTAGTCTTGAGTCTGTAGCATTTTCAGTGGTCATAAGTTAATTGATTAAAAGGAGTATGGAAGACGATGTCTGTGCTCAGTCTTAGTACAGTTAGAAAAGGAAAAGCCACCTGCATGAGATGCTTGCTAGCAGTGCACAAGGGAGGACTGGAAAGATAACAGGCTTTAGAGTACCACGTGCTTGGGTTAGAATTCAGGTTCCACCACTTCCTCTGTGACCTTGGGTCAGGTACTTAACCTTTCTGTGCAAGAAGTGTTTTCATTCATAAAAAACAGATATGCTTATCATGAAACGTTGCTGGGGAACTTAAATGACATCTGATATCAAGACATAGTCATTGGTACTTAACGTATTTAACCTAAATGCCAGAGAAAGGATTTCACAGGAGAGAGAATTTATTTTTTATTTATTTTATTTATTTATTTATTTTTGCGGTACGCGGGCCTCTCCCTGTTGTGGCCTCTCCCGTTGCGGGAGCACAGGCTCCGGACGTGCTGGGCCCAGCCGCTCCGCGGCATGTGGGATCTTCCCGGACCGGGGCACGAACCCGTGTCCCCTGCATCGGCAGGCGGACTCTCAACCACTGCGCCACCAGGGAAGCCCGGGAGAGAGAATTTAAACCATTCTTTTTAGTCAGATGGGATTAGCAAAGTATGTTTATACGTGGAGAGTCAGCTTTTGAAGTATCTTGGTTGACTACCTTCCCACTCATGATTTTTCTGTGTTTTTCTTTCTTCCTGCTCTAGGATTAACACAGATTCCTCAGATCCAAAAGACTGAAATTGCCTTTCGTCCTAACGATCCCAAGAGCTATGAGGCATACGTGCTGAACATAGTTAGGTTCCTGGAGAAGTACAAAGATTCGGCCCAGAAGGATGATATGATTTTTGAAGATTGTGGCAGTAAGTAGACATATTTTGGATGTTTGTGGTTGGTTAATTCTGATTTCCTGTTTCTATTTGTTACATAATGATTGAAAGATACTCCTGAAATAATTAAAAGATTGAACTCTGGCCATACTGAGAGGATAGTTTTTTTGTTCAGAAACACTTTATGGGTTAGGCTTGGATACAATGAAATAAACAGTATAGCCTCAAGTATTACTTTTACCTGTGTTTGAAAGGTGTCTTACTTTTGAATACTCCCAAATATCTCTGTTTTTACTACTCAGACTCAAAGACAACAGTTACAGATTTGATTCTCTTACATCCATTGATTTTGAGAAATACAACTGCTTATATTTCCAGATTTCTGCCCCCCTCCCTCCCCATCAAACCGCTGGCCCCTACAGAAGAGTTCACAGGACCTTCTGTCAGCAAAATGAACCTTTGGTGTGATTAGCTATAACCACACTGATACTGACGGACGAGGGTCAGGGTATATTTTAGAGACCCTGGCCGGGATGGATAATGAAATATGTCTTAGGCAGCTCATCATATGGATAAGGGAATGACTGATGAATGTAAACAATGGCTCTTAGTTTCATTAAGCCATTGACGGAACGCACATCTTCCTCCTTGCTACCTGGAGTGTGAATTTCCCAGCCTTGTTGTCACGCCTACCAAAATAGGATGCCACTCTGAGTTACCAGGTGATACCAGTTTTTCTGATTCAGTTCAAGCATTTATCACCTCCAGTTCTTTAAATGGCAGACCGTTGTGTAATATGGGGTGAATTGCCATTTTAAGTCATTTTGAAAAGATTTAGTAATTTAAAAGAAACTCTTTCACTAAATTTTTCTCATTAGAGTTTAAATGAGGTTTTCATCTTACTTTGTAGTAATTAAAAGGCCCGTATGATAGATACTTAGAGTGAATCACTTCTCAGGAGATGGACTGAATTGATGCACTTTATTTGAAGGGAAAATAGTTTGTGGACTTAAAAATATGTATATAATTTATGGTATTTGCATGGTATTTGCATCCATTTCCTGCAGGATGCTTTAATCTTGAATTCTGTTCTCATTTATTCTTCCTCTGGCTTTGAAATAAAAAAGGCAACAATACAATTTCTCACTTGAACAAATGCTTATAAGAACTCAGTGTTAAAAGACAAACTCAAAAAGAAACTTTTAAACCTTGAATGGTGGTTGAAAAGGAGAAACAATTCTTTCCTACTCCCTTTTTACTGTTTAACATGTTAATTAGAGGCATAGCTCCGAGAAATCCCGACCATGAAACTTCCAGTTCTGATCATTATTGGCAGTCCTTTTGTGCTCTAATTATAACGTCCCTGTTATTGAGCTGAGCTGATGTCGACCTGTGCAAACGACGCTACTCCTGAAGAGAGATCCAGTTTCCTTTCAGTCTTCTAATTAGTGGAGTCATCCATTATTTAAAGAAAGAAATATTGGCAGAGACCAAACATCATGTGCTGCTCATCGAGCACTGTGAAGCTTTGGTACTGGCTATTGCTTTTGGTAAAATACCTTTTTAAGGTCAGTGGAGAGAGGAGAGATGGCTTGCTGGAAATCCTTTCTTAATTCAGGTGATATAATACATTAAGTGCAGGATAGCCCTGTCTTAGAATAAGTCATTGTGACAAGGAAGAGAGCCCTGTCCTTTCTCAGTGGTGCTCAGGGAATTGTTGGTACAATGTGAAAATGGCGTTTGCATTTTCAGATGTGCCCAGCGAACTCAAAGAGCGAGGAGAATTTAACAACGAAAGAGGAGAGCGAAAAGTCTGCAGGTTCAAGCTTGAATGGTTGGGAAATTGCTCTGGAATAAATGATGAAACTTACGGCTACAAAGAGGGCAAACCATGTGTCATTATAAAGCTCAACCGAGTTTTGGGCTTCAAACCTAAGGCAAGTAATATTTTAAATCATAGAATTTAGATGAGCCATTCACAATTCGATGTAGTCCTTAATTGGTATGAAAAGAGACCCTAACAGACGTTTAAAGGATACTCAGTGACAGTTTTGAAGCCTGATCAGTAGAGTAACACTGAAAAACCTCTGTGGCCACCTTGGAATTCTTAGGGTTAGGTCATTAATCTCATTTCCTAAAGTTAGAGAAATTCTGTGTGGCAAAGCCAAATTCTGAAGTAAGTCCTGTGGCCCTGTTCTGGATTTCTATAATGTAATTCTAGAACGGAAACTCTTTAGAAGTAAAAAAGAGAAAAAGATGTCTTTAAATTTAAAACCTACCTGAACTCTAGGAGCCACAGTATTTAAAAAAAAAAAAAAAAAAAAAACTCGTAATCTGAAATAATTATCTGGTCATCAGAAAAAATGTTTTTTTGTTTTTTTTTCTGAATGAAGATTTCGTTAGAAGATTTGTTTAGAACTTCTAATTCAAAATTAGAAGTTGAATACTGTCTAGGTTGAACTTTTATAACCATGCCATTGGCTTTTGCCATTATTGCAACTTATAATGGGTAAATACTACTAGAGATCATTGAAAAATTGCAAATTGCCTTCGCTCACCATTTGGTGGGATGGTAGCAATTCTTTAAAATTAGAAGAAAAAATTGTATGGGTGTTATCTCTGTTTTTATAAGACTGCTTATTTCATTCTCTACCCCAGCTCATGAAGTAAAAAATGCTGTCCTTTTCTCTTAAGCGTGGATTCTTACAGAAGATTTCTCCCATTTGCTCATGAGAGCATTGCCATTAAGAGGGTAGTTTTTGGTTCTGATAGGAATTGACTGCAGTATACAGTTATATGAACAAACTTACTTCATTTCTGGAATCTGGCTCTTTTGTTCATTAACTATTATATGCTCTTTATTTCTGCAATGCTTGTTACCCATGAATAATATTTTCAAAAGAAAGTCAATGTAGAGATGAAAAGTTTTATTAAGGTAACAGAAGGATACTTCAGAACTCTTTTACTGCCACCAGAGGCAAAAATGGATGAGTGGGTGCATGGATGTTTGCCTGGCTGGCTTGTTGGATCTCCTACAGAAATTAATGTACCTCTCAACAGAATTTTAATCTTCTTTCCACTTACACTAGGAGGTAATCGAAGAAAAATGGTGAGAGCCATTATGTCACACTTAGAGTTGATATTCATATTGCTAGGAAATTCTTCACCAAGATAAATAAGCCATTTGGCAATGAAAGGAATTGTTGCAGTGTATCCAAAGGACTAATCGTGATCTTTGCTCTCTGAATCCCTCATTTTTGATAATTGCTTTTCATAGACATTGAATGATATTTGTCCCCCACAGAGTCTGTTGTGATTCACATCTCTTCCCATATTTATAAAGATATTCTGTTAAAGTGATGAATTCAGCTACTCTTTCTTTTCAGTCTTTTTTTTTTTTTTCCTTTGGATTCCCCTCGGTTATGCATTGCCACTTTCTGATTCAGCCCCGCATCCCAAATCCCCAAGTCTTTCGTTGTTGGAATTACAGAGATTGCAGTACTCCACATCTCACTTGATGTGCCCGTTCCCTCACTCCCTGAGGATGGATTCTGGTAACTTCATCAATGTGTATTTTCTCTTCATATTTTTAGAGATAAGTCTATTGCTGGCAGAAAGTTCCAAGAATCAAATCTAGATGATCATTTTCTTATATTCCAAAAGAAAGAGCAGTACCAAAAATAGTCCTTTACTGACATAGAGAATTGTGCATTTTATCTGACTTTGATTAGGCTGTGTATGTGTTACATCTCATGTCAGGACTCTCATACTCTGCTGATGTGAGTAAGCAAGTGACTGTCTGTCTTCCAGGGGGTAGATGTTCCATCACACTTCTCCTGAGATGGATTTGAGCCAGGGATCTAGGAAGGCAGGCCCTGGATATTTCACTACAGCAGTAATTTTCAACGTGTACTGTGGGTCCCTTCGATGGAGTCACCCCCTTCACAAGACCCCTTCATTGAGGGCAATGCCGCTTTAATCTATTTTACATGCTGGACTTGCCTAACAAAACTGGGACTTAAATGACAGGGCCTCCACTGGAGATTTAAAAAAAGAAGAAAAAAGGAAAAAAAACGAAAAAAGGAAAGCTTACTTGAAGAAGGCGTGCTTGAGGGAGAAGGATGGCATTATTTATTCATGGCTTGGGAGGAAAGCCCAAGTTTTATAAAAACAGAAACGTCAAACAACCTTTCCATCTAATTATAATCCTAGTAAATGAGAAGAGAGCATTATTTCTGAGTTGGCTCTTATTTTTCAGTGTCCTTGAATAAAGCTTCTAATGGGTTGCCATTAGAAGTTCCATTTAGTACTGGGCTACACGTCACAGCTTAATTGTAGTGGTCACAAAACTTGGGCATTTATTTTCAAGAAAATCACAGCCATGACCTTTCTTCGATTGGCTAGGAGAGTCATTCATTCTGCTGTCCTCAAGTGTTTGGTTATTATTTCAGTTGACCAAAGTGTACTTGTTTGGGCTACAAGCTAGTTTTATTTTTCAGAAGTTAAAGGAATTATTTACAAACTTATTGACCAACATGGATTTTATTTTTAGCCTCCCAAGAATGAGTCCTTGGATACTTACCCAGTGATGAAGTATAATCCATATGTCCTGCCTGTTCAGTGCACTGGCAAGGTAAGGAGACCTTTAGAGTTACTGAGTGTGGGGCAGGAGAGAGGGGAGAATGAATGAGATTGTTTTAAATTAGAGGTAAAACTTTAACATGGGAAATAAGAAGCACTGCTTCCAGGAATCAGTCTCAGCTGATTGAATTGTAGCTACACTGGGTAAAACTTCTTAAAAGAACAGAAAGGTATAACAAGAATAAAAACATCTGGCAGTTTCTCCACTGGAACAAGAAACCGAAATATCTGAATTTAATCAGTTGGAATATTGGTTTGCAGAACTGAGAGGGGAACTAGCCCACGTGAGTGTTTCTCTGGCTCACGTGGTGTGTTAAAAACTTGAGGCCAACGTTTTTGTTTTTTTTTTTAATAATTTTACATTGAAAAATTGCTTCTGGCTTTTCTTTAAAAAAAATATTGAAATATTAAGGTAACCATCAATGTGTATTCCCTTTAAATCTGAAGACAGGTACCTGATGGATTGTTTAGAGAGAGAAGCAGAATAAAGAAAGGGAAATCTCCAAACAGTTCAAATTTATGTTGGCACCAAGAAAGGAAATGGACACAAGAAAATGAAAGGCAAATAGTTAAACTTTTGGAGGTAATGTCATTGAAAAGATCCACTGGGCCAACACTGAAGAGTTTCTTTCGGTGCTGGCCCTATTTCTAGGAGGTTGTGTTGGCTTGAAGAAAGGCTTAGTTGGCTTTTGCTGCAGTTTCCCATTTGTACAGTGAGGAAAGCCTCCTTTTAGTGACCATTTCTCAAGGCTACTAAGGATTAGGCTTAGTGTGTCTCTTCCTCTCGTGGGAGATGCGGTTCCCGTATCCTCCAGCGGTTAGTGCTCACCTCCTCCCGCGAGGGGCTTGAGCTGGCATGTCAGCGGATGACCCACTTCCTCCAGCAGTAGCTTGCAGACTGCTTTGTGGGACTGAGAGCCTCATTTGTATGTGAGTACAAATAGTCATCCAGCATGTGAGTCCTGAAAAATCTCATTTCCTTCTCTGGTTTCCAGCGAGACGAAGATAAGGAGAAAATTGGAACCGTGGAGTATTTTGGACTGGGCAGCTACCCTGGTTTCCCGCTGCAGTATTATCCCTACTACGGCAAGCTCCTGCAGCCCAAGTACCTGCAGCCCCTGCTGGCTGTACAGTTCACCAACCTCACCATGGACACGGAAATCCGCATAGAGTGTAAGGCGTATGGTGAGAACATTGGGTACAGTGAGAAAGACCGTTTTCAGGGACGCTTTGACGTAAAAATTGAAGTTAAGAGCTGATCACAGGCACAGATCTTTCCCACTAGCCATTTAAAAAAGTTAAAAAAGATACAAAAACCTACTAGTCTTGAACAAACCGTAATACGTATGGGACCTACACTTAATCTATATGCTTTACACTAGCTTTCTGCATTTAATAGGTTAGAATGTAAATTTAAAGTGTAGCAATAGCAACAAAATATTTATTCTACTGTAAATGACAAAAGAAAAATAAAAATTGAGCCTTGGGACGTGCCCATTTTTACTGTAAATTATGATTCCATAACTGACTTACAGTAAGCAGTGTTTCTGGCCCCTAAGTATTGCTGCCTTGTGTATTTTATTTAGTGTACAGTACTCTCGGTGCACACACTCTGGTCATTTTTCAAGCCATGTTTTATTGTATCTGTTTTCTACTTAACGTGAGCAAAGTTCGCTGTCCAAGGTGTAAATATTCAATGGGAATAAAACTGGCATGGTACTTTATTTTTCCTTTCTGGGTTTGGCTCTTTCAAAGATGATAATGGCCCATCGATGAGCATTTTTAACACACTCCGTAGTCTTTCCCTGTGGTGTTTGTTAGGTCTTTATTATTATTATTATTTTTCCTGGGTCTGGGTTGGGGGGGTGGGGTGGGCTGTTATGGGGGAACTGCCCTTTAAATTTTAAGTGACACTACAGAAACACACGCAAAGGTGATGGGTTGTGTTGTGCTTTTGTACTGAATGCTGTCTTGACTTCTCTTCCCCTGTCCTCCAGTCTGTTCTGAAGCTGTGTATGAGATCTGGAGCACCCGTCACTTTGGCTAGTGATAGGGCTGATTAATTTGCTTTGTACATTTTCTTTCACTTTCCTTTTTTCCTTTCTCTGGAGGCATCACCTGCTGGTGCTGTGTCTTTATGAATGTTTTAACCATTTTCATGGTGGAAGAATTTTATATTTATGCAGTTGTACAATTTTATTTTTTTCTGCGAGAAAAAGTGTAATGTATGAAATAAACCAAAGTCACTTGTTTGAAAATAAATCTTTATTTTGGACTTTATAAAAAGCAATGCAGTACCCCATAGACTGGTGTTAAATGTTGTCTGCAGTGCAAAATCTATGTTCTAACAAACATATGTCATAATTGCCAGGAGTACAGTGCTCTTGTTGATCTTGTATTCAGTCAGGTTAAAACAGTGGACAATAAAAGAATGAACACATTCCTCATGTGTGATTCACTCTTGTCTAAACACCACAACCTGTGACTTCTTTACTTTCTACACTGCTAGTTATCCAAGATCTTGAAGAAATACTGAACCTGAAAGACAAACACGTGATTTCATTAGTTCACATGGAAGTTCAGCCTTTTCTACCCAACAGAGGCCAAGAGCTGGGTCAGGACTCTGGACACCAAGGTGCACACCCCTTCCCAGTGAGACAACCAGGTTAATTGGAGGCAGAGGCTCAATCAGCGAAGTTTTAAAGTTCAAGTTTAGAAACATTTTGCAGTGATACTCAGTTTGGAAAACATGAAATTTTGGTTCCTGCTAGCGCTTCACGAGATATGGTTGTTTGTTAGTAGTTCAGTTAAAAAAAAAAAAAAAAAAAAAAGGTTAGCAA
>NW_006785816.1:3044337-3050856 GCF_000442215.2 Lipotes vexillifer
GACCTAATGAAACTTCAAAGCTTTTGCACAGCAAGGGAAACTACAAGCAAGATGAAAAGACAACCCTCAGAATGGGAGAAAATATTTGCAAACGAATCAATGGACAAAGGATTAATCTCCAAAATATATAAACAGGTCATCCAGCTCAAATAGGGAAAAAACAAACAACCCAGTCCAAAAATGTGCAGAAGACCTAAATAGACTTTCTCCAAAGAAGACATACAGACGGCCAAGAGGCACATGAAAAGCTGCTCAGCATCACTAATTATTGGAGAAATGCAAATCAAAACTACAATGAGGTATCACCTCACACCGGTTAGAATGGGCAGCATCAGAAAATCTGTTACAAACTACAAATGCTGGAGAGGGTGTGGAGAAAAGGGAACCCTCTTGCACTGTTGGTGGGAATGTAAATTGATACAGCCACTATGGAAAACAGTATGGAGGTTCCTTAAAAAACTAAAAATAGAGTTGCCACATGATCCAGCAGTCCCACAGCCGGGCATATATCCTGACAAAACTGTACTTTGAAAATACACATGCACCCGTATGTTCACAGCAGCACTATTCACAATAGCCAAGACATGGAAGCAACCTAAATGTCCATTGAGGATGAATGAATAAAGAAAACGTAGTATATATACAAATGGAATATTACTCAGCCATAAAAAAGAACATAATAATGCCATTTGCGGCAACATGAATGGACCTAGAGATGATCATACTAAGTGAAGTTAAGTCAAAGACAAATATCATATCACATATGTGGAATCTAAAATAGGACATAAATGAGCTTACCTACAAAACAGACTCACAGACAGAACAGACTTGTGGTTGCCAAGGGGTGGCAGGGTGGGGGAGGGATGGATTGAGAGTTTAGGATTAACAGATGCAAACTATTACATGTAGAATAACACTATAGCAGAGAGAACTATATTCAATATCCTGTGATAAACCATAATGGAAAAGAATATGAAAAATGTGTGTATATATATGTGTAACTGAAAAAATTAGCACGTGCCAAAAAAAAAAAAAAAGGTTGGGTTTGAGGATCAGTAAATTAAGAAGGTTTATACCTTGCTTTTTGGTTCATGGTTTGGCCTAAGTCCATATTTAGCCATATATTTAAAAATTAGCCTTAGAGTGAAAGGAGATGAAAATGAGCTTTCTGAAAAACATTCTCCAGGTATAACGGAGCTGAAGATTTAGTATCCCTTAACCCACATGGGAAGTACCCAAACTAAAATCTTGGCATCATCATATTTCAGAAAATGGAAACCTTTCACAAAGCCTGTGCAGCCAAAGCTTACATCAATCCTTCCTGCCTTCAGGCTGGTCCCAAGAAATCCTTTGAGACCTGAAATGCTGAAATGCCTCCTCAGTTGGGCTCTCCTCTTACAGAAACAGACCCAGAGGCCCACGGCCATTTCTGTGACAGCACAACTTGTTCAGAAATAGTAACAGCTTAAATTCCCACCTTATTGCCCCACATTTATTACCCTGCCAATCTGCTTCTCTTGTTTATTCTTTAAAAATACTACCTGAGACTTCGCTATCTCTAGAGCGGCAAATCGTGTGATGGGAAATTAATACCAGAGAAACAATGCCTCCATTTAACAAAAAACAGCAAAGGGAACTGTGAGAAATGGCACAACTGCTTAGCTGCAAAGATTTTAGGAGCCCTCCTTAACAACTCAGGAAATACGGCAAAAATCCGTAAACGGACAACATATCTACGTAAAGCTGGGTTTCTCAAAAAGCAACCTCCACGTACATTGAAATGGAAGGTATTGTTCCTTTAACAGAAGATGGTTTGTTTTGCTGAAACATCGACACTTTTTGCAGAGTGTACATGAGTCTTAAACGTGTGATGTTTATGAACAAGAAGTGGGGAATGGCTTTACGTCTGAGGAAAGGGGAGTATTCAAATTGGAAGGTCGTTTGTATTTTTGAGACTGTTCTCAGGTCACAACCTCGGTCAGACACACTTAACCCCCTGCTTTCATATGAACCTTGTACCTTCTGTTCTAAGACATTGTGTGTATGTGCATATATGCGTGAGCGTGTGCACCTGTGTATGTATGTGTGTGCTCTCTGCCTATTCCTTCCTTCAAGATTCTGTCCAAATCTTGCTTCCCTGTGGCCTTTCCAGATGGTGCCAACCTATTCCCTGCCCGTGCGAGTGCTTATACCTCCACCAGGAGACTGGGGAAGTGGTTAGTGTTTTCTGACTCCGTAGGTATTCGTTGGCTGCCTAGTCTGCTAAGTACTCTTCTAACTGCCCCGGAAAGACCCTCGAGTGACCCTCTGCCACTCACATTCTAGTATGAAGTACCTGCGTATTTCTGGAACTCTTGCTGCTACACATTTATCATGATTTGCTCTCCTTGTATTATTAGACGACACATTTCTTGGGTGTAGGAACAGTGCCATCTACTTTTGGGGTGTCCTTATATCCTGAAAAGGGGTTTTCATACAAGTCCAGTCAATCAAATATTGAATTCCTCACACAGAATATAAAAGGAATGAGTTTTTCAAAGGCAATGTTTCTCACACGTTGGCTAAGTACCACTTGGAATCAAAAGCATTGGAATAATTACTGAATAGAGGAAAAAGGATTCTTTCTTTTCTTTTTTTTTTCTCAATCCATCACATTCCCTGAAAGAGAGCTTCAATATGGTGCTAGTATGGCTTGAACCCAGGTTACTACCCTTTCAAATAAAGGGAGATAGGCCTGGGGCTCAGAGCCTTTTGCAAGCAATAGTATCTAGCTAGAATTTAATAACCTTTCTTTTCATTGTGTTTATTACCTTCAATTAAGGATAAGTAATACTAGTTTCCCACTTATGCTAAATAAATATTTCCATGATGGAAAATAAACTTGTTCAAGTATCACAGTGAATGAATTTAAAGAAAAATAGTAAATACAATTTCAGGTCGTACTCAGATATGGTAAAACTCATGAAGGTAATAAAGGCCAACTAGACTTTAGGAACCTTTGCCCCCAAATACAGCATTAACGGAAGCCAAGGTTTTCGGTTCTGTACCTGTTTGGGCAAAATCGAATCTGAGCTCTGTTTTAGAACAATAGCATGCCCTGTCTGCTCAAGCTGCATTTATTAGCAGAGGGAACCGCTCCAACTCCAAATTCAAAACATTATCAGTGATCAGAGATGAAAATCTAGTTATTAAAATCTTTCAAAGTCCAATGAAAGCTCAAACTCCTGGCATTTTAAAGGATTAGTAACACTTCAGTATCAGTATATATTTGGCCCATGGAGGAGGACTAAGTGAGGTTACTTCGAAAATCCATGACTAAGGACAGAGGGAAACATAATACAGAGGGAAACTATCCAAGGAGCATTTAAGAACAGCTGTAATCAAGTGAATAAAGTGATCTTGGTTTCAAATTCAGAGAACATGTGACTCTGTCTTTTCTTCTTCAGGAGGAAACTGGCATTAGCCAGACATGTTATCCGCCATTTCTAGGCTCTGCACTGGAAAAGATGAACAGGAAAGAGAGAGAGAAACCTGTTATTCTCCCAACTGACGCCTGCAATCAGCAGCATCTATAGCCTACCCAATGTGAAACAAAGAGATTGGACCAAGGCAGATATCTTGGTTCATATTTTGACTCTCTATTTTTCTCCCAGAGACTGTCAGCACTGGTCTGTTCTGAGAGACTAAGTACCTCGTGAAGGTACTGATTTTTATTGACTACAGAACCCAGCTATTTTATTTAGCCACAAGTGAATGCCACACCCTAAGAAAAGGCCCACATTGTAATAAAACTGTGACTTACTATCTCCAGCTTGCTTTACCACAAAACCTTAAAAAAACTGGGATTTCATAAAATCGGCGCCCTTACAGGCAGTCTGTAAAGCACGACCTTTCCCAAGGAAACGCTCACCTTCCTCTAGTGCTGGCCGCATGCAGGCCAAGTAGGAGGAGACACTGAGTGATTTGAAACCCACCTATTTAGTTATCCACAATGTCTGATATACTCAGTATTAGACGGATCCTTTGGTTTAAGTGCTTCAGGGATCAAATATTTCATTCCTCTGTAAGGTGGCCTTTTAGTGCCCGTAACTTGTTACAGGGATTTATGGTCACTAAATTAGCAAGTACTGGAGGAGCACGGAACAGTCCTATAGCAATGGGATATAGGATCTATTCCTTTACATAGGAACAGGGGTTCTAAAATGACCAGTGGGTGAGGATCAGGTATTGGGGAGGTGTGGATAATTCAGCATTGGAATCTCTGGGGGGCAAGGGAATAGAATAAGGTTAACAGACACTTTGGGATTGTACTACCAAAAGTGAAACATGGCATGATAAGTCCATGCTGATGGAAACCTGTGCCTAGAGCTGGCCTTTCTCCTTTTCTTTGATTTGCAAATTTCTTCCGAGCTACCTACTATGTGCCCAGCACCGACTATGAAGTGGGGGAGGGAAGGGTTCAGGCATACAAGATCCCCGTTCTTATGAAATTTTTGCCTTCACGCTTCTAAATGTCTTAAATGCCCTAAACTACTCTCACCTATACTTAATTCATTCTTTCCCTCCTCTGTCAATCATTCATTCAACATATTGAGCACATCCCATTCATGATAATTCAGTGATGGGTGAGACCTGGTCCTCAGAAAGCTTATAGACTGAAAAGAGGAAAACCCACGTAATCAAATAAAATCACTATCGTGTGCTAAGGTATAAGTGGGAATAATTAACTGCCAGTGGGAACACAAAACGTTTCATAAAGTGGTTAACATTTGAGTCCTCAGGATGAGTTGGAAGTGACACAGAGGAAGGAGCAGCGAATTTTAGCTGAATATACAATTGCTATGCCAATGGGCAATGATACTTTAATAATCAGATTAACTTGAGGATTTGTTCTGTCTTTATCACTGTTAAATAAGAACAACAGCTTACACTTATTAACTACTTCACAGTGTACGGTCTAATTTCATATATAAACCATCTCCTTCACACCAGCTCTGTGAAGCTGGTCCCCTTATCCCCATACAGAGCAGGATCCTGAGACTCAGAGGTCCATGACTGCCCTATATAGTAAGCTGAGGAACTTGCTCAGTTGGCAAGGCTGGAACTTGAATCTCTGTCTTCCAACTCTAAGCCACAGTGGCACTGTGACCTCCCATGGAGTAGCCCCTGCCTTTGCTGATGACCGTATATAAATTATTGCCAATTCTGTAAGAATGTAATTCAAATAAATGTAAATTTTCTGTAATTGCTTCAAGTGTAGACTCAAGGAAAGCTTCCAGAGAATGTCTCTTCTTTGCCCTGAGTACAGTGCATAACAAAAACGGGTCTCAATCCTAGTGATTCCCTGTCCACCACTCCCCCAGAGGAACTTCTAGTATATGCAGCAAGCGTGAAATCTCCTTGCATGTTTTATTAACTCTGGCTTTGTATCAGAGTCTCTAGTGTAGCTTACTGCTCCTGATGCCTGGGCTCCACCACAGATAGCTGAATCAGACACTTTGGAGATGGAGTGCAGGTGTCTGTTTTCCAGTGGTTCTTAACGTGAGTTGAGCAACAAAAATGCCTGTGGAGTTGTCTTTTTTTTTTTTTTTTTTTTTTCTCCTTTGAAATCAGAGTATAGATGTGCTCGAACATTTACAGAATTTATCCATCCTACTTTCGTGGAGTTTAGCACCAGACTAAAATATGTGTACCTGTGCCATTATACTAGATAGATTTTCAGATCACTCTGAATTTGATTGAGGTACAGTTTTGTTAGTGTTCCAATAATATACTGATTTTTAAATACATCAGCCTATTCAGAAGGGAAACAAGTTTCTACTCACTTGGGGCCCTTATAGCCAAGGCTGGCTTCATGGACGTGTAACCTGTGCTCACACACAGGCCCACATGCTTAGAAGGGCCTATGCCGGGTTTAGTGTTCCACTGTCTCTCTCTTGAAATTTTTAATAATTCTTGAACCAGGGGCCCTACATTTCCATTCTGTAACAGTTCTGCTTACAGCCATGGGCCTCTGTGCTAGGGCTACCTTGGCCTGGTTTTCCAACTGGGTGAGTGGAAAATGTGGTTGAAAAGGCTGCTTGTAAAATAAGCAATGAACAGATCCATGGTGAGAGGTGGCGGGTTGGGGAAGGTGCAAGGTGAGGCTGGCTATGGAAGGTGGGAGCCGGCAGACTTGCTAGGAGAGAAACAGAGGGCCAGGAGGGCAGGCCGGAGCCTCGGGGCAGGGGTGAGGGGGAGAGGGCCTCTGCTGTGGGGATGGTTGGAGGAGGCTACCAGCAGGCCTTTAACATGTGAGCCTGAATCCTTTCTGAACTCTTCCCACGCTCCCTCTCTCCCTCTTTGTCTTCTCCCTACAAGTCACCACTTGTTTTCAGCTCTCCAGATAATGGAGTTCAGAAGTAAACAGTTGTGAGGAAAAAGGTGGTGGGTAAAGGACCTCTGTTCTCCAGACAGAAGGTCTCAGAGGAAACATCCTCGCCTTGATTTAAAAAAAAAAAAAAAAAAAAAGATGAAAAA
>NW_006785816.1:3050906-3088829 GCF_000442215.2 Lipotes vexillifer
AAAAAAAAAAAAAAAAAAGAGATGAAAAATCTGTTCCTGCTTACTGTCTCAGCTACAGAGCCCAGAAAGTCCTTGGGCTGCAGAGGTACTCCCTCAAATCTATTTATAGGCTACAAAATATTAATAATAAAGTTGAACCTACTGCAGTTATCTACTTCATATATGTTTATCTTCTCCGTGGGTTCGGAGGCCATATTTGAAGTCTTTTTTGTTTTTTAAAATTGGAGTATAGTTGATTTACAATGTTGTGTTAGTTTCAGGTGTATATAAAATGGATAACTAATAAGGACCGACTGTATAGCACAGGGAACTCTATTCAATACCCTGTAATTACCCATATGGAAAAAGAATCTAAAAATGAGTGGATATATGTATAATTGATTCACTTTGCTGTACACCTGAAACTAACATTATAAATCAACTATACTCCAATAAAAATTAATTTAAAAAATTAAAAACATAACTAATAAGGACCTCCAGTATAGCACAGGGAACTCTACTCAATATTCTGTAATAACCTGTATGGGAAAATAATCTAAAAAGGAATGGATATAAGTATATGTATAACTGATTCACTTTGCTATACACCTGAAGTCTTTTAAGACAAAATGAAAATTTCACATTGAAATGACTAGACATTTCAGTAATTCTGTAAACCCAATATTCTCAGAGTTTTCTTATAAAGACCTCTTGATTCTTCTGCTGCCACCCACTAATGAGAACAACTGTCTTTTTAAAGCTAGAAGGAAAATACACCTCAGCCCAGAATAGAGTGGTGCTGACCTTTCTCTCTATAGGAAATATATACCATTTTTTCTAATATATCTAACAGGAGTCCTTTCTAGAAATTCATTCTAAAATTGTGTTTTGTGACTCATTCTTATCTGGCCTCTTCTGCCCTGAAGGCGGTTTTGGTTGCAGCTCGTCCCTCCCCAGGCCCTCAAAAAATCTAAAAGTATGAATAGGGAACTTCTGTTCTCTTCTCCCTACCCTCAGTGATTAAAAAAGTACTCTCTGAGGGTCACCATATGAGAGCCACGGATAATTTTTCAATGTTTACATTTAAAATTTTACTTACTCTTAAAAAGTGGAGTCCCTGTTATATATCAAATGCTTTCATAAATTATCTTGTGTAATCCTTACAACTGAAACAGATGTATTAGTCCCATTTTTCAGTTGATGAGACTGAGGTTAGAGCTAGCAGCTTGCCTGAGGATACGTGATTCAGTTTAGTGCCTCAGGCTTTGCTCACGCTGGTTAAGAGCTCAAGGTAAAGATGGAGCCTGGCTGTGGTGGGAATGGGTTTGACTCCTGGCCTTGCCATTGCCTGGATGGCTGATCTTGAGGAAGTCATAACTTCTTGGTTTCTCATATTGCACATCTCTAATATAATAATACCGATTACATAAGGTTGTTGTAAAGATTAAATGAGTTAATAGACGGAAAGCATTTAAAACAGTGCCCAGCGTATAGTAAATATCACAAAATAATTATCATTATCAGTTCTCCCATATCCTCACAATGTTGTGGTCTGTCCTGCTGTATGTCAGTGAAGCCATAGGTTTCTGAGCAATTCCATCTGGCTCTGAGAGCCAAAACTGCCAGGGCAATTCCAGCTTATTAGGGGACAGCCTACATAATTAACCAGGTCATGAATGACAAAGGCAGACTGAGGACCTTTGCAAACAAAGACAGTAAGAGACACAGAACCAAAAATAACATGTAATCCCTGAATGGATCCTAGAGCAGGAACATTATTTTTCTTGTGCTACAGACATTTGTGAGTGAAACTGGTAAGATTTGAATGTCTGTACATAGTATAGTGCTATATTAATTTCCTGATTTCTAATCATTATTCTGTGGGGAAGGAAGAGACTATCTGTGTTTTAGGAAATATACACTGAAGTATTGAGAGATAAAAGGGAATCATAACTGTAATTTACTGTCAAATATATATACATATATGTAATAAATAAATTAATGCACACATACACAAGGAGAGAAAAGAGAATGATTAACATGGTAAAACCTTAACATCGGGGGAATGTGGGTAAAGGGTTTAGAGAAGTTCCTTGAATTGTTATTTTTTTGCAGTTTTTAAAAATAAGTCTAAAATTATTTCAAAATAAAATGATAATATTAATCAGTAGAAAAAACAGCCTAGTATAGTGAAAGAGTACTGAATTTGGACTTGGAAGAACTTTGTTTGATTCTAGTCACTATTTCCTCGTGCTGTTAGGCAAGTCATGTAAACTCTCTCAGGCTGTTCCTGAAACCGTGGACCTCAGATTGGGACTTGAACCCACAGTCTTTTAACTGAGATAACACACCTGGTCTCAGGACTTAATGAAGCTCAGGTTCTTGATGTCTTGTCACAGAAATAATTTAGTGAGAGATAAAGTGGTAGGTAAGAAGTGGATTTATTCAGAGAGAAACACACTCCACAGACAGAGTGTGGGTCATGTCAGAAGCTATGAGAAAGGCACCAGGGTATGGGGCTGTCAGCTTTTATAGGGCTGGGTAATTTCATAGGCTAATGAGTGAGAGAAGTATTCCAGCTATTTTAGGAAGGGGCGGGGATTTCTGGGAATTGGGCCACCACCCACTTTTTGACCTTAAAGGTCAGGCTTGGATCTGCTGATGTGTTACAATGAGAGTATACTGAGGGTCAAGGTCTAGTGGAAGTCACTGAGTCATCTGCCATCTTGGACCTATTTGGTTCTAATCAGTTTGTCGTGTCCTTGGGCTATGTCATTCTTCTAAAGATTGTGCCCTGACCCCTTCCCTCCTGTTTCATTCCTAAATCTAAAAATTGAGAACAATAAGATCTACCTCATTGGGATGAATGTGTATATAAGTTGATGAGTGGATTTATAAATTTGCAGCTCAGGATGGGCTTTGCTACAAGTCAGTTTACAGTGAAGCTAAGAGGCTCACCTGGGAATATCAGTCAAGAAGGGGAGAAGACTCAGGTCAACTTGTCATTTCATGTTCGAAATTCATTTTTGCTGACGCCCCTACAGAAAAAAAGGTTTTGATAGGGAACATATTCTGTCCTTAAAACTTAAAAAATGTCTTCAAGTAAGAAAAGGAAATGTAAATATGATGATCAATTGGAGAAGGAGTGATTCTCTATCTGGCTGTAGATCAGAATCACCCTTTAGATCTCTAAAAAACAACAAATGGATGCTTGGACCCCATTCCCAGAGAGTATGATTCATTAGGTCTTGGGAAGGTCCAGGATATACGCACTTCAAATAGCTCCACAGATACTTCTGATGTTCACGGGGGTTGCAAACCACTGCCCTAGACAGTTGGTAAAAGTAGGTGCCCTAGAAATCAGGGCTGGAACCAAGCCCAGCTGATACTGCCATAAGTGATCTGAAGGAAAGAATGAAATCTCCCAGTTAACTTGGCGTTTCCTAGTACACTGGAGGCTCTCAACATGAATAATGTGCCCAAGAGATGGGTAAGGCCTCACACGATGAAATGAGGAATATGGGCAAAAAAAGGAGACGGAACTTCAACAGGCTCATCTTGGGTATTCATGAGAAAGGAATCAAAGTACCCTCACAGAGTGAGTTCTATAACAATAAATGGTGACTTGGGAAAGGGATCTTGGAGTGTGTCCTGATGGTCCCCTAAAGACTTGGGCCCAAGGGGCAAATGCTGTCTGGGAGGCCATCTTTGCAGACTGACCTCATAAAGGATACTGGAAATTAAAACAGTACAGTACCCTTAAAAAAGACAAAAAACCCACAAGTATTTGTTTCTTGGGAAGTTCTTGTTGCTATACTCCACACACATTTCAGTTTGAAAAGCTCCAAGAGGAAAATGATTAAATTAGAAAATAGCAACTAAAGTTATTTAGAAGATATGGCATCACTTTTATAAAGACATGTTAGAAAAGTTTAAAAAGCTCTTAAATTAGATCAAAGCAGACAGAATATATAATCAGAAATATACAATTAGCTAATGAGGGGAATAGTTGGGATGGACTTTTCCACTAAATCCAGAAAGAACTGGAGAGGGCAAATGTTGAGATAATTTAAGATTAAAGAAAAAAAGACCTCCTTACATCCAAAGATTTAAAGGGTCAAAATGGCTAGAATCATATGTTAATAATATCTTTTGAAGGGCAAATTGGAGATGTGGGAGGAATATTTTTAATCTTTGATAACAGTGTTATAAAAGGCAATTGCCATATTTTTCTATATAACTTCCCTCACTGTTACTACCAAAAATGTTATTCTGGGCTAAATATATTCCAGTGAAATTTCAAGCTTCTTATGTATTTAAAGAGCTTGTTGCACAGTTCCTGGGAAAGATGAATTGAGACAACGGCCCTGAGCTGAGACGGTCAGTGCTCCTGGTAGGGAGATAACAGCCTGGGAGACAGCTGCATAAGAAAGAGATGAGTTGCCAGCTAATTCTAAGACAGGGAGGCTCCCGTCTCCACCTGTGCTCCAGCCACCACCACTGTCATTGCCCAAAGCAACCTCTGAACCTCACACACCTTCCCCAGCTCAAAACCTGCGCTGGCTCCCTGTTTCCCACTGTATTACGTCAAACCTTCTTGGCTTGGCTTTCATAAAGCCCAACATTACAACCCCCTAAAACCAGCATGCTTTTGGCTCCAGTCATTCTTCCTTTCCTGATGCCCAGGGACAAAGAAAGGACTTTACCACTTCAAATGTCCTTTCTTTTACTCTTTCAGGGCAAGGGATTTTATGCTTCAGGGCAACGGATGCCCCTTTTACTTCTTTTGTATATGTCAGAATTCTTCATATACAGTAGTCCATAAAGTCTTGATAATTAAATATCTGTATCGTGTTCTCTATTTCTCTTCTTTATCACACCCTCATCACCCATTCTTTCTCAAAGTTGGCTATAGATCAAAAAGAAACTTCTTACCTAAATGGACATTTCTCCAAAGAAGACATACAGATGGCCAATAGGCATATGAAAAGATGTTCAACATCACTAATTATTAGAGAAATGCAAATCAAAACTACAGTGAGGTACCACCTCACACTGGTCAGAATGGCCATCGTTAAAAAGTCTACAAATAACAAATGCTGGAGAGGGTGTGGAGAAAAGGGAACCCTCCTACACTGTTGGTGGGAATGTAAATTGGTGCAGCCACTACGGAAAACAGTATGGAAGTTCCTCAAAAAACTAAAAACAGAATTGCCATATGATCCAGCAATCCTACTCCTGGGCATATATCTGGACAAAACTATAATTCAAAAAGATACATGGGGACTTCCCTGGTGGCACAGTGGTTAAGAATCTGCCTGCCAATGCAGGAGACACAGGTTCGATCCCTGGCCCAGGAAGATCCCACATGCCACGGAGCAACTAAGCTCGTGCGCCACAACTACTGAGCCTGTGCTCTAGAGCCTGCAAGCCACAACTACTGAGCCTGCGTGCCACAACTACTGAAGCCCACGCACCTAGAGCCCATGATCCACAACAAGAGAAGCCACTGCAATGAGAAGCAAGCACACAGCAATGAAGACCCAGTGCAGCCAAAAATAAATAAATAAATAAATTTTAAAAAAAGTCCCCCTGTAAACAAAAAAAAAGATACATGCACCCCTATGTTCACAGCAGCACTATTCACAATAGTGAACAAGATGTGGAAACAACCTAAATATCCATCATCAGATGAACAGATAAAGAAGATGTGGGACATATATACAATGGAATACTACTCAACCATAAAAAAGAACGAAATAATGCCATTTGCGGCAACATGAATGGACCTAGAGATTATCATACTAAGTGAAATAAATCAGAATGAGAAAGACAAATACCATATGATATCACTGATACGTGGAATCTAAAATACGACACAAATGAACTGATCTATGAAACAGACACAGACTCACAGACATAGAGAACAGACTTGTGGTTGCCAAGGAGGGAGTGAGGGTATAGGAGTTTGGGATGAGCAGATGCAAACTATTATATACAGAATGGATAAACAAGGTCCTACTGTATAGCACAGGGACCTATATTCAGTATCCTGTGATAAACCATAATGGAAAAGAATATGAAAAAGAATGTATATATGACTGAATCACTTTGCTGTACAGCAGAAATTGACACATTATAAATCAACTAGACTTCAATAAAATACATTAAAAAAGAAAAAGAAGCTTCTTGCACAATCTCCATCACTGGCTTCTGCCAATCACGCTGATATAACAACAAACACGGACATTCATGAACAGAATGGAAAGAACTCTGTCCCTAGGCCAGCAAAGACCATGGTTGGTTTGCAATGTACAATTTAGGGCAGTAAAGAACTGGAGAGGATTTCAGGAGGGTAAGAAATGAGTGACTATATTCCTATCAAAAAAGAGTAAATAGGCTTCTAGAAAGAGGCCATTATGACAGAGACATGCTTCAGGCAAAATATCATGAATTAATTTATTTTCAAACAAGAATATCAGTGGCCCGTAAATACTCCAAAAGTTCTTTAAGTTTCTAGAATAGTATAAAACAATGAATTATTTAAAGCCTTATCAGTTTAAAGATTTCATTTAGAGTAGCTGGGATCTTAGTTTCTAAGCCTTACTTTGAATGGTATAACCCTGTCTTGGTCCTATCAAAAATCTAGATAATTTATTTTATTTAATGTTTCATATTCTCTCAAACTACTTAGAACAGAACAGTGATGTCAAAGACAGAAACAGAACCCAACCAATTAAAATATAGGTGACTTACTATTGGCATATTCCTCTGGTGCTATTTTCAAGAATAATATTGACAGACGGAAGAAGTGTTTTAAAACAGAGAGAGAGATTTTCCATGGATTCTGTCACTGGGAAATTTACAGCAGAGAAAGATGACAGTGTTTCAAGATACAACAGTGACGGCAGCAATAACAACAACATTGAAAATAATGTGGTAGAGATTGCCAGTGCCCACCCAATACTCATTCTCCCTTTCTCCTTTATAAAGAGGATTTTGATTTTGTTGGCGCATAACAAAGTGCATAGCCTCTGTTACAGGTTGGGGGTGGGGAGGAGAGGATGGTGATTCATTTCTGACTAATGTCACATATGCAAAAGTTGTTGGGTAGGGCTTATAGGAAAGCTCCTTAAAAGCAGGCACACTCAGCTGGTAGTATCCTGTTGCCCTCTGCCCTTCAGTTCTTTCTGCCTGGAATGAGCACATGATGTTAGAGACAGAGGAGCCACCTTGGAACTAAGGGGCAATCACAAGGGAAAGGCCAAGATTACTGCAGAGATCTTGGGCCTGAATTGTTGAGCGGCTAAACCAAAGCCTATCATGGCCTGCCTCCTCACTTCTTGTTTCACAGTAAGAAAACCTCTAATTTGTTCTATTTTTGGCACTTCTGTTCCTAGCAGCCAAATTCTTAACGGATATAAATAACAGTAATAACTACAATAATAATGGTGATAACAACAGCACTGTTCTAAATGCTTTGCATTATCTCATTTAATACTTACTGATCTGTGACTGTTATCTCTGTATGACAGTTCAGGAAACTGAGGTTTAGGCCCCATAGCTAGCTAAGAAGCAGAGTTAGGATTTGAGCCCTGGCAATATAATTTTTTTAAAATTAATTAATTAGTTAATAAATTTTTGGCTGCACTGGGTCTTTGTTGCCACGCGCAGGCTTTTCTCTAGTTGCAGCGAGCAGGAGCTACTCTTTGTTGCGGTGCGCGGGCTTCTCATTGCAGAGGCTTCTAGGCGCACGGGTTTCAGTAGTTGTGGCACGCGGGCTCAGTAGTTGTGGCGCACGGGCTTAGTTGCTCCGTGGCATGTGGGATCTTCCCGGACCAGGGCTCGAACCCATGTCTCCTGCATTGGCAGGTGGATTCTTAACCACTGCGCCACCAGGGAAGCCCTGGCAATCTAATTTTAACTGTTTGTATTGTGATTTCTATTACCCTACTAAGTGAAGTAAAACAGCAAGGAGCTCAATTGAGATTCTGGGGTCATGGATGCTGTTCTCCATTGCTATTCTTCTTTATGCCAAATACACACATCTCTAATCTAGGCATCTCCAATAAAGATTCCTAAAACATTCAGAATTCATGCTTAAAAAGAGTAAAGTTAGATCAAATAGATTTTCCAGAAGAAAATCTCCCCTATGTGAGGATTTAGAACTACCTGCCCTGTGTCTGTCAACTCCCTTACACTTCATCATTCATCAGTCTGAGCATTTTAGCCAGACATCATCCTCACCTTGTAAGAGTCTGGGATGAGATCTTCATTGATTTACTAAATCCCTACCCTTTCAGATGAAATCATACCAAAGGAGCAATTTAGTGCCAACTTCAGTGGTTGTTTTCTTTAGTGCAGGCACCATGCCTACTCCCTGGGACCTGTAACTCCCCTAACCCAAGTGGAAATGATCTATCTTCAGCGGGATACACTTGGGTTGATTTAGGAAAAGACAAAACCAAACCAAAAGCAAACCACTCCAAAACCGCCTATGATATTTCCTGAGAAGATTTTTCGGAGGTCCTTTCCAAGCAGTTTCTGATCACCACTGCTCTTTGACTCAGTCATAACAACAGTAAATTTGAGGGAACTTTTGCAATACTAGTTATTATGGTTAGGCCAACTAAAAATTAACTGAATTGCTTGGAAAATCAGAATCACAAAAGTTAAGCACTGAGTACCAAAAGAATTTTGTACAATCTTCTCAATTATATTGCTTTCTCTTTCTTATGCACTTTCCATCTCCTAAAGATGAATAATAGCAGAAAATGCTGATGTTTAACATTTCTAGTTAGAATACATTTTGAACATGTAACACTAGAGATGCTTATGACAAAATTCATTTAGAGGTAGGAGGTCCCAGTTTCCTAGCTATTCTACTTTTGATCTTCCTCCAATCCATTCTCTCTACTGCCACTAGAGTTTTCTTCCATTGCTCCTTATTTAAAAAAACAAAACACAACCCATCGCAACCTGGACCTAGTCTACTATTCCAAATGCTACCATAACCACTTTTCCCTTCATATTTTAAACTCTAGCCACAATCATTTCAAATAATTACCTGGACACTCCATCTTCTGGCATATATCTGGGACTCTAGGCAGGCAATTTCCTCTGCCCAAATGCTCTTCCTGTACCCTCTTCCTCCCATCCCACTTTTCACTTTGTAACCTTAGAATCTCTACTTTAAGCCGTCAACCAATCAACCAACAGAAAACAAGGAAAAACCCTTGTGGAACTTAAAAAAAAAAACTGATAAAGGCCAAACTAATCATCTAAATCAGGGGTCACCAAACTTTTTCTGTTAAGGGACAGAGTAGTAAATATTTTAGGCACTGTGGGCCATATAATCTCTGTCGCAACTACTCAATTTTGCTGATGTAGCTGCAGAGCAGTCATAGACATTATGTAAATAAAGTGTGGCTGTGTTCTAATAAAACTTTATTTAAAAAACCAGGCAGAGGGCCAGATTTGGCTGGTGGGCCATAGTTTGCTGACCCTCATCTAAAGCATGCTATGTCTAAACAGCACACGTATCTCTAGCTGGCAACATACATCATTTTCCATGAGTATATTCATAAATAGCAAAATTATACTAATCATGCACAAGAGAAGATATTTTGTTACAAATTGTATCTGCCATGTGGGATGCATTCATATTTCTTACCCAAAAATATACTTAAAAATAATTTTAAAACCCATGAAAGCTAATTTTTTAGGGGAGGGATTATTGATTATACTTGAGTAAATGATATAATGTACATTATATCATTTAACACTTTTTGGTACTTAACAAATGCTTAATTGAACCCAAACAGAATACAAATTCACCTTGTTACTGGTGAATTGTGCAAGGTTTTTGTTTTGTTTTTTCATGTGACTTCCTCCCTCCCTCCTTTTTCTCCTTCCTTCCTTTCTTCAAGAAAAAATTCTGACTCAGAGAAGGAGCCAAAAACCCACTCCAACTTTGGTCACTGCAAAGCCGTAACAACTGTAGCTTACAGAGAGCAAGGACTGAGAACTTGGTACTAGTGAAACTGATGTTATATTTTCTTAATTGATATTGAAGGTTTTGTAGGTTCTTATCACAGCAGTGATCTAAGGAAGAGGTCTTATCTATTTTCTACAAAGATTAAATATGCTGCCTTTGTACAAGTTCTTTTCATTGATATACTATAATCCAAAAAACACTCCTTGCTTCTGGAAAAAGGGCTTAAGTGCTGGTATATAACTGTACCAGCAAATCTTATTTTGTTGCCCTTATAGAGGCGTCATGACAAGAACTTGGCTGAATGGAAGGCCTAAGTCTTGGGGCGTGCCTCTGATGCTGGATTACTTTCCTCCCACCATACTTCCTCTGATCACCCAAGGAGGTCAATAGGATGTGAAGAATTGAATCCTGCCTCTAACTGACAAGCATTATGATATACATCTTGGGCTACTGTTATGGGAGGGACTGTGTTCCCCCCACATTCATATGTGCCCCAATTATCTTGGAATGTGACTGTATTTGGAGAAGGATCTTTAAACTGGTGATTAAATTAAGCTGGGGTTGTTAGGGTGGATCCTAATCCAATATGACTGGTTTTCTTGTAAGAAGAGGAGATTAGGACACAAAAACACACAGAAGAAACACTGTGAAAACAGGAAAAAGACAGCCATCTACCAACCAAGGAACAAAGGCCTCAGAAGAAACCAAGACTGCCGACACCTTCATCTTAGACTTCTAGCCTCCAGAAATGTGAGGAAATAAAGTTATGTTGTCTAAGCCACCCAGTCTGTGGCACTTTGTTATGGCAGACATAGTAAACTAATCTAGCTACTCTGAAAATGATTAAGGTACATGAGGCAAGCGAATAAATCACAGGTTACAAAGAGAGTGGAAAGGAACATAGCAGAAGGAGAGAGGGGGGAAACAAAGATAGGATGCAGACAGGCCTTGCCACTTTGGGAGCTCAGGTTGTGATGGTCATTTGGGATCTGCCTAAGTCCATGCCTGAGCCTGGTAGGTAAAAGGTTCACCTAAAGACAGTGAACATCAGAAAGAAAATAACACTTCTACACCAAATGCAGAAAGAGAGAAAACTCTGTCACTCGGGACCCTCTTTCTTATGAAAAGTTTTAAAACATCTTACAGTACAAGTAAAAATGGAAACTGCTTTGCTATTTTGAGACTTGTTCACTCTTGTAAATGACATCTGTGATGTCAACATTCAATGAGAGCTATTCAGAATCTGGCACTTTCAATTCATGTGAGAATGCCAATTCCACCGAGTAAAGAGGATATTAGAGTTACATTTAACATAGAGTGCAAATATTGCATTGGAGTAGGTTAGGGATAAAAATGTCAATTATATGTAAAATTAAATACCACCTTTTTGAATCATTTGCCTTGGCATCATGGAAAATTTTCCAGCCTTCTCCAAGAGTGTCACATTTGGTAACAGTAATTCATAAATGGCCTGATTCCCCAGTGAGTCACAGTGACTAAAATACTCTGAATAAATGTTTCACTTATTTATATTGTTGGGTCAAAACCACAATTTACTGAATTATCTGTGTTGGTAACATTTTTTAAAGAGTTACAATTACCACTTGCATCCTCTCAGTGCTCCATATGTTGCTGACACATACAAGAAAGTGAGTAGATAGGATTAATGGATAATGACTGTGTACCCCCATGTCTTAAAACTCAACAAAAAATAGATTAATTAAATAGGCAGCCACAGTGATTATATTTTAAAATAGAGCTTATTCCCATGAACAAATGATCCTGGGCACCAAAGCAGGGAATTACTAAATCTTTGAGCCCGGAAATTGTAAAATAACTTTTTTTTTGTTTATTTTAAATAAGTTCTCATTTATTTTTCAGCTGGTAATATGTACATGTGAAATTTTACTTTTTTTCTTTTAACAGATCTTTATTGGAGTATAACTGCTTCACATTACTGTGCTAGTTTCTGTTGCACAACAAAGTGAATCAGCCATATGCATACACATGTCCCCATATCCTCTCTCTCAAGCCTTGCTCCCATCCTCCATATCCCACCCCTATAGGTCATCGCAAAGCACCGAGCCTATCTCCCTGTTCTATGCTGCTGCTTCCCACCAGCCAACTATTTTACATTCAGTAGTGTATATATGTCGATGCTACTCTCACTTCGCCCCAGCTTCACCCTCATACCCCATGTCCTCAAGTCCATTTTCTATGTCTATCTCTTTATTCCTGCCCTGTAACTAGGTTTATCAGTACCATTCTATTTTTTTAGATTCCATATATATGTGTTAGCATAGGGTATTTATTTTTCCCTTTCTGACTTACTTCACTCTGTATGACAGACTATCCACCTCACTACAAATAACTCAATTTCATTTATTTTAATGGTTGAGTAATATTCCATTGTGTATATGTGCCACATCTTCTTTATCCATTCATCGATCGAGGGACACTTGCTTCCATGTCCTGGTTATTGTAAATAGTGCTGCAATGAACACTGTGGTACATGTCTCTCTTTGGATTATGGTTTTCACAGGGTATATGCTCAGTACTGGGATTGCTGGGTCATACGGTAGTTCTATTTTTAGTTTTTTAAGGAAACGCCACACTGTTTTCCATAGTGGTTGTATCAATTTACATTCCCACCAACAGTGCAAGAGGGTTCCCTTTTCACCACACCCTTTCCAGCATTTACTGTTTCTAGATTTTTTGATAATGGCCACTCTGACTGGTGTGAGGTGATATCTCATTGCAGTTTTGATTTGCATTTCTCTAATAATTAGTGATGTTGAGCATCTTTTCATGTGCCTCTTGGCCATCTGTATGTCTTCCTTGGTGAAATGTCTATTGAGGTCTTCCACCCATTTTTTAACTGTATGGTTTGTTTTTTTGATATTGAGCTCCATGGGCTGTTTATATATTTTGGAGATTAATGCTTTGTCTGTTGTTTCATTTGCAAATATTTTCTCCCATTCTGAGGTTTGTCGTTTTGTCTTGTTTATGGTTTCCTTTGCTGTGCAAAAGCTTTTACGTTTAATGAAGTCCCATTTGTTTATTTTTGTTTTTATTTCTGTTACTCTAGGAGGTGGGTCAAAAAATATCTTGCTGTAATTTATATCAAAGAGTGTTCTTCCTATGTTTTCCTCTAAGGGTTTTATAGCTTCTGGTCTTATATTTAAGTCTTTAATCCATTTGTGGTTTATTTTTCTGTATGGTGTTAGGCAGTGTTCTAATTTCATTCTTTTACATGTAGCTGTGCAGTTTTCCCAGCACCACTTATTGAAGAGGCTGTCTTTTCTCCATTGTATGTTCTTGCCTCCTTTGTCCTAAATTAGGTGCCCATATGTGCCTGGGTTTATCTCTGGGCATTCTATCCTGTACCATTAATCTATATTTCTGTTTTTGTGCCAGTAACATACTGTCTTGATTACTGTAGGTTTGTGGTATAGTTTGAGGTTGGGGAGTCTGATTCCTCCAACTCCATTTTTCTTTCTCAGGATTGCTTTGGCTCTTTGGGGACTTCTGTGTTTCCATATGAATTGTAATTTTTTTTTCTAATTCTAATTCTAATTCTGTGAAGAATGCCATTGGTAGTTTGAAAGGGATTGTACTGAATCTGTAGATTGCTTTGGGTAGTATAGTCATTTTCACAATATTGATTCTTCCCATCCAAGAACATGGTATATCTCTCTATCTGTTTGTGTCATCTTTGATTTCTTTCATCACTGTCTTATAGTTTTCTGAGTACAAGTCTTTTACCTCCTTAGGTAGATTTATTCCTAGGTATTTTATTCTTTTGTTGCATTGGTAAGTGGGAGTGTTTCCTTAATTTCTCTTTCAGATTTTTCATCATTAGTGTGTAGGAATGCAAGAGATTTCTGTGCATTAATTTTGTATCCTGCAACTTTACCAAATTCATTGATTAGCTCTAGTATTTTTCTGGTGGTATCTTTAGGATTCCCTGTGTATAGTATCATGTCATCTGCAAACAGTGGCAGTTTTACTTCTTTTCCAATTTGTATTCCTTTTATTTCTTTTTCTTCTCTGATTGCCATGGCTAGGACTTCCCAAACTATGTTCAATAATAGTGACAAGAGTGGACATCCTTGTCTTGTTCCTGATCTTAGAGGAAATGCTTTCAGTTTTTCACCATTGAGAATGATGTTTGCTGTGGGTTTGTCGTATGTGGGCTTTATTATGTAGAGATAGGTTCCCTCTATGCCCACTTTCTGGAGAGTTATCATAAATGGGTGTTGAATTTTGTCAAAAGCTTTTTCTGCATCTATTGAGATGATCATGTGGTTTTTATTCTTCAATTTGTTAATATGGTATATCACATTGATTGATTTGTGTATATTGAAGAATTCTTGCATCCCTGGGATAAATCCCACTTGATCCTTTTAATGTGTTGTTGGATTCTGTTTGCTAGTATTTTGTTCAGGATTTCTGCATCTATATTCATCAGTGATATTGTTCTGTAATTTTCTTTTTTTTTTTGTAGTATCTTTGGTTTTGGTATGAGGGTGATGGTGGCCTCACAGAATGAGTTTGGGAGTGTTCCTTCTTCTGCAATTTTTTGGAAGAGTTTGAGAAGGATGGGTGTTAGCTCTTCTCTAGATGTTTCATAGAATTCTCCTGTGAAGCCATCTGGTCCTGGACTTTTGTTTGATGGAAGATTTTTAATTACAGTTTCAATTTCATTACTTGTGATAGGTCTGTTTATATTTTCTAATTCTTCCTGGTTCAGTCTTGGAAAATTGTACGTTTCCAAGGAAAATTGTACGTTTCCAAGGAAAATTGTACCTTTCCAAGAATTTGTCCATTTCTTCGTGGTTGTCCATTTCATTGGCATATAGTTGTTTGTAGATTATGATTTCTTTCCTTCTACTGACTTTGGGCTTTCTTTGTTCTTCTTTCTCTAGTTGTTTTAAGTGTAGGGTTAGATTGAGATTTTGCTCGTTTCTTGAGGTGAGATTGTATTGCTATAAACTTCCCTCTTAGAACTGCTTTTAATGCATCCCATAGGTTTCGGGTCATTGTGGTTTTTTTTCCTCTTTAAATTTATTTATTCATTTATTTTATTTATTTATTTTTGGCTGCACTGGGTCTTCGTTGCTGTGTGTGGGCTTTCTCTAGTTGAGGCGAGCGGGGGCTACTCTTCGTTGCGGTGCACGGACTCCTCTTTGTGGTGGCTTTTCTTGTGGCGGAGCATGGGCTCTAGGCACGTGGGCTTCCGTAGTTGTGGCTCGCGGGCTCTAGAGCACAGGCTCAGTAGTTGTGGTGCACGGGCTTTGTTGCTCTGCAGCATGTGGGAACTTCCCGGACCAGGGCTTGAACCTGTGTCCCCTGCAATGGCAGGTGGATTCTTAACCACTGAGCCACCAGGGAAGCCCTGGATCATTGTGTTTTTATTGTCATTTGTTTCTATGTATTTTTAAAATTTCTTCTTTGATTTCTTCAGTCATGTCGTGGTTATTTAGTAGTGCACTGGTTAGCCTCCATGTATTTGTGTTTTTTACAGTTTTTTCCCTCTAATTGATTTCCAATCTCATAGCACTGTGGTCAGAAAAGATGCCTGACATGATTTCAATTTTCTTAAATTTTCAGAGGCTTGATTTGTGACCCAAGATGTGATCTATCCTGGAGAATGTTCCATGTGCACTTGAGAAGAAAGTGTATTCTGCCACTTTTGGGTGGAATGTTCTATAAATATCAGTTAGATCTGGCCTATTGTGTCATTTAAAGCTTGTGTTTCCTTATTTATTTCCAGTTTGGATGATCTGTCCATTGGTGTAAGTGGGGTGTTAATGTCTCCTACTCTTATTGTGTTACTGTCAATTTCTCCTTTCATGGTTGTCATTTGCCTTATGTATTGAGGTGCTCCTATGTTGGGTTCATAAACATTTATAATTGTTATATCTTCTTCTTGGATTGATCCTTTGATCATTATACAGTGTCCCTCCTTATCTCTTGTAACAGTCTTTATTTTAAAGTCTATTTTATCTGATACAAGTATTGCTACTCCAGCTTTCTTTTAACTTCCATTTGGATGGAATATCTTTTTCTATCCTTTCGCTTTCAGTCTGTATGTGTCCCTAGGTCTGAAGTGGGTCTCTTGTAGACAGCATATATATGGGTCTTGTTTTTATATCCATTCAGCCAGTCTGTGTCTTTTGGTTGGGGCATTTAATCCATTTACATTCAAGGTTATTATTGATATGTATGTTCCTATTGTCATTTTCTTAATTGTTTTGGGTTTGTTTTTGTGGCTCATTTTCTTCTCGTGTTTCCCGCTTAGAGAAGTTTCTTTAGCATTTATTGTAAAGCTGGTTTGGTGGTGCTGCATTCTCTTAGCTTTTGCTTGTCTAAAAAGTTTTTGACTTCTCCATCAAATCTGAATGAGATCCTTGCTGGGTAGAGTAATCTTGGTTGTACGTTTTTCTCTTTCATCACTTCATGTATATCCTGCCACTCCCTTCTGGCCTGCAGTGTTTCCACTGAAAAATCAGCTGATAACCTTATGGGGATTCCTTTGTATGTTATTTTTTGTTTTTCCCTTGCTGCTTTTAATATTTTTTCTTTGAATTAATTTTTGTTAGTTTGATTAATATGTGTCTTGGTTTGTTTTTCCTAGGGTTTATTCTGTATGGGAGTCTCTGTGCTTCCTGAACTTGGGTGACTATTTCCTTTCCCATGTTGGGGAAGTTTTCAACTATAATAGATAAATCAACAACCGGAAGGTGTATCAGTACCACAATAGTAAAAACGAGGAGGATGGAAAAGAAAAATGGGGAGGGGGGGGGAGAAGGCCTTGGCTATGGAGGGCGGAGCCTAAGCAAGGGCAAGGTTTGGGCAGTGGGCAGGGCCAATGCTCAGGACCCACAGGGCTGGAAAAGGCCCTGGGGGCTGTGGCTTAGGCTCAAGGAAGAGAAGGGGTCCAGGAGTGCCCCCCACCCCTGGTCTTAGAGGGCAAAGGATCTCACCTGGGAGCCCAGCAGGCTTCCTGGGCTTGAGTGGGCGGGGCAAATGCCCTCCTCTCCTCTCCTGCTCCTCCGCTATGGTAGAGCCCCTCCCTCTGCCTCTCCTGATCTCCCCAGCCTCCCTTGTATGCTCCCAAGAACCTATGCAGCCTGGAGGGGGCTTTAGAGGGCAGGGGACTGGCCTGGGAGCTCAGCAGGCTCCCCGAGCCTGAGTGGGCGGGGCAATCGCCCTCTGCTCCTCTTCTCCTCTTCCCGGAGGGCCCCTCCCACCTGCCTCTCCTGACCTCCCCAGCCTCCCTCCTATGCCTCCAGAACCCATGCAGCCTGGATGGGGCTTTGAAGGAGGGGCACCGGCTTTGGAGCTCAACAGGCTCCCCGGCCCAAGTGGGACAGGTGATCACCCTCCAGTTCTCTCCTGCTCTTCCCGGAGAGTCCCCCCCACCCCCACCTGCCTCTCCTGATCTCCCTGGCCTCAGGGGCGCCAATCCTGTCTGGCCTCCACTTCTCCACCCCCCTCAGTCCCCCTACGTCCTACCGGTTCACTTTGGGGTTCCTCCAGTCTCCTTGGGCATCAGAATCCCTGACCAGCAGCCAGCAGGTACCCTAGTTGTGGGGAGACGCTAACTCCATGTCTTTCCACACCACCATCTTGACTCCGCCTCCTAAAATAACTTCTTTTAGTGAACAAGGGGCATTATATTGAAACTTGAAATTATGGGAGATTATGAGAATAGAGCTTTTAATTAACAAAACCAAGCCATAAAAATCTAAGATTTTACTGTAACTTCTTTTACTTCCTTTTAAAACTGACATTCTTCAGATCATATAGAAACTTAATTTCCAGTTTAAAATTTAGTGCTAATTATGAACTAAAGGTTTAAGGACAATGAAGCTGACATTAAACATATACTCTTTCAAATTAGTCCTGATGGCTGTTAGAGTCATAATATATTCAGAGAAAAGTTACTAATCCATGCGGTTTTATAATCTTATGATTAACTAATTTAATGATTCTCTTATTTGTCAGCTTAATTAGTAGTGGAGGGAACTTTCTGAGTCCTTCAGTGACACTGTGGAACTCTGCCTTGCTTCTAATTTGGAAACTAATATACAAAATAATAAATCAAAAATATTGCTCTTTACTTGCCTAGGTTATTCCCTTTTGTTTTTGCCTATATTTATTAATTTAAATGTAAAAGAACATTTTTAAGTTGGAGAAATCTAAATCTAACCTCTGAATATGTTAGAAAAAAAATGCCCCACAGGCCAGTGTGACAGTTACTGAATGACTAAAATATCATGTACCTGAATGAGAAAAACTATGTATTCACCTCAGTGGAATGAAATTAGTCATAAAATCTCTAGCTGTAAAATGCTTATCACTTGACTTTCTATCATTTCCAAAGGACGAGTGAAAATCCCTATTTATACTACTATGAATAGAAAAAAAATTCCTTCCTTTGTCAGTTGCTTCATTTGAAAATATTTTCTCCCATTCTGAGGGTTGTCTTTTCATCTTGTTTATGGTTTCCTTTGCTGTGCAAAAGCTTTTAAGTTTCATTAGGTCTCATTTGTTTATTTTTGTTTTTATTTCCATTTCTCTAGGAGATGGGTCAAAAAGGATCTTGCTGTGATTTATATCATAGAGTGTTCTATGTTTTCCTCTAAGAGTTTTATAGTGCCTGGCCTTACATTTAGGTCTTTAATCCATTTGGAGTTTACTTTTGTGTATGGTGTTAGGGCACGTTCTAATTTCATTCTTTTACATGCAGCTAGCAGGTTCTTATTAGTTATCCATTTTATACATATTAGTGTATACATGTCAATCCCAATCTCCCAAATCATCCCATCACCACCCCCACCCCCACCCCCACTTTCCCCCCTTGGTGTCCATGATACACTCACTTTAGAAGAGAGTTTGATAAAGCATACTCTTACCAAATGATCTAGCAATCGCACTCTTTGATATTTACCCAAAGAAGTTGAAAACTTATATCCACACAAAAGCCTGCACACAGATGTCTGTAGCGTTTTATTCATAAATGCCAAAACTTGGAAGAAACCAAGATGTTCTTCACAAGGTGAATGGATGTATTAACTATGGTACGTCCAGAAAATGGACTACTACTCAGTACTAAAAGGAAATCATCTATCAAGCCATGAAAAGATACGGAGGAACCTTAAATGCTTATTACTAGGTAGAAGAAGCCAATCTGAAAAGGCTATATATACACTGTATCCTTACAAATATACGACATTCTGGAAAAGATAAAACTATGGAGACAGTAAAAAGACCAGTGATCGCCAGGGACTGGGGAGAAGGAGAGATGAATACAAATAGCACAGAGGATTTTTAAGGCAGTGAAACTACTCTGTATGATACCGTAATGGTGGCTATGTGTCATTATACATTTGTCCAAACCCACAGAATGTACAGCACCAAAGGTGTAAACTTTGGTGAACGCTAATGTAAACTACAGACTTTGGGTGACAATAATGTGTCATGTGAGTTCATCAGTTGTAATAAATGTACCACTCTGGGTCAAGGCTATTGATAATGGGGAGGCAATGCACGTGTCAGGGGAGGGGGTATTTCAGAAATCCCTGTACCGTCCCCTTAATTGTGCTGTGATCCTAAAGCTGCTCTAAAAAATAGAGTTTATTAAACAAGAAAACAACAAAAACAAAAAGCATAATGTTCATAATGCTAGATCATTAACTCATTATTTAGCAGCACTTAATCTGTTAATTTATATACAATACTGTTTTGCCAATTGTCATGTTATGTGTAATTGTTTCATCTTCTTAGAATGTTAGCTCCATGAGGTAATGGACTGTAGCTTATATAGTCATTCCCTAGTGATATGTCTAAAGGTAAATATATATACTTTAGCGAAGGAATTACATTTAAAGTCCTTAAAGTATGATGCAAAGAAATAATACAATGTAGAAAGTTTTTTGGATTTTAAATGTAGTTAAGCAGGTATCCAAGAAATATTTCTTAAATAAATAAATGAAGGAATAAAAGGTGTTTTCAATTTTACTGACTCTAAACATTTAAATTTCAATTTTTTATACTGATTCTGAAGATAAGCATCCTTCTTTCTAAATGTGATTGGTTGGAAAACATAAAATAGAGAATGAAATAAAAATAGTTTAAGAAAAATTTATGCCACAAACTAAATGTAGGAGGAAAGGCATGTTACATTACCCTTTGCTTGACTTTCAAAAGACAGGTCAGATGCCTACTCTTCCAGGTATGTTCAGTTAGTTGCAAAAGTGCTGTAAGTGCTATTCCTGTAAGTCACTTCTGATTAAATCTTCCCTTCCTTAAGCAAAAACAGAGTACAATCTAAGCATATCTAGGTGAAAAGGCGCATTTGGAAAACAGGTGTCCTTGCATCAGAAAAACCAGGCAAGTCTGTAACTGTCCTACCATTCTGTGGGTTTGTTCTCATCCTAAAATGATGATGGAAAGAGCGAAACAGATGTTTTGTTATTAGGGTTTCTGGGTGCCAAAAGCTTATCAGAATAGAAGGAAATGAGTAGGGAAAATAAATAAATAACAGAGGAAAACTGAAAATAATGGTGGCAAAAGCATGGCACTACTGATACAATTATACCTTTTCATTAGTATTAGAAAATAATAATTTCAAAATGATTGTACCATTGACAGTTTATTATAGGAAAGAAGATTTAGTTTGTGTCTAGGCACCCAATAAGATCAATCAGCTGTTTACACTTGAATGCAGCAAGGCATATCCTGTCACAAAACAGTTAACTGAATTGAGTCCTATTGTTTTAATTCAGTGATTATGTTAACTGAATCAGACAATACATAGAAATTTGCTTTATTATGTACTGCCATCTTGACAGGGAGAAAAAGGGATATTATAAATAATGGGTTTACAACATAGATGAAGATTTATATTTAATTGCATCCTTGGTGCATCCCCTTAGAAGCAAATCAACATCTTACGGTTAATAAAAGTTTACAAGTAAACTATGTATTGAGATTTAGTGATACCTGCACTCCTGCTACTAATATACCAACAGCAACAAAACCAACAGTAACTATCATTTATTGGGCATTTGCTGTATGCCACACCCTGGGCTCTACCGTTGTGGCAGATACTTAGATTGGGTCTCTCAATTTCTATTTCATCCTCCTTCTGTTTGGTAGCTAGAAAGCTACAAACTACATTTCCCAAACTCCCCTGCAGCTAAGGCTCTTATTACAAATTAGGCTCCACGAATCAGATGCATCCATGTGAAATTTGGAAGAGAGAGGCAAGACAAAGGCCATCTTCTTACTGCTCTGAATACTGGCAAGCAAGTCAGAGAGATAAGTGTTTGTAGTGGCTGAACTCAGCCTTCCAGTGTCTTGTCATCAGGTTCACGGCTGTGAGACTGCAGTTATGTCAGCAGTTGTGGCCGAGGTGGCATCAAGAGCAGCTGCCTGACCTCTGCATAGTAGTGTGGTGTGAAATCAGTGGCCCTGTGGCATCCCCTTCCTTCCACTGATTTCCCCTGTATTAAACCCCTTTCTTATTGAAACACCTAGTTTCTGTTTTCTATACTGAACTCTGATGAAACAGTCCTTTTTATACATTGTCTCATTCAATGCTTACTGTGAAATGTCATTATTTCTATTCTGCAAATGGGGAAAATGAGTCTGAGAAAGGTAATTTTTCCTAAGTCACCAAGTTGGTAGGTGGAGAATTTAGGGGTTTGAACTCAGATTACTCGACCCCAGAGCCTGTGCTCAGAAGCACGATACTCCTCAGCCTGCCTCATACTTTAGATTCAAATTCAACATTAAACTTTTGATTCACCTTTGAATGCAAGTTCAAATCAAGTAAAAAGCTATTGAAAGCTCAGCTAATTTCTCTTTCTACTCATCATTTCTGTATGCTTACAGACTTTGGACTGACTTAGAAATAGAAATGCTGGTCTTGTAATAGTTTCAGCTTAGTCAGAATAAAATAAGAAGTGTGTTCTCCTGAGAAGTCACTTCTCCGAAGTTTTCAAGCTTCCAGTTTTAGTAAAATGACGTTTGATATCTCAGAGTAATAAATTTTTACCAATCATTGAAAAAAATATAAAATATATTTCTGTACGCTTACAGACTTTGGACTGACTTAGAAATAGAAATGCTGGTCTTGTAATAGTTTCAGCTTAGTCAGAATAAAATAAGAAGTGTGTTCTCCTGAGAAGTCACTTCTCCGAAGTTTTCAAGCTTCCAGTTTTAGTAAAATGACGTTTGATATCTCAGAGTAATAAATTTTTACCAATCATTGAAAAAAATATAAAATATATTTCTGTACATTACTAAGGAAAGAAAAAAACACCTGCAATCTTGATAATTATAATAATAACCAATTACCTGATCACAAAGCATATAAAGACAGTATGCATATTAGAAAAACCCAGCATTCCTGGTTAGGAGACTAATGTTCTATACACAGAGCTATGCAATCTCAGGTAAGCCACTTCCTTCTTTAGGCCACACTCTCCTCACTGGTGAAAAACAAGGGGGTTAGATTGGAATCTGAGTTCCTCAAAACCTAGAATCATGAAATGTTAGTGCACAAAAGGGGTTTAGAGCGGGACTCTCAATCTTTGTCACCTCACGGCACACAGAGAAAATGCTAATTCTTGTGTGACATACTGAAGCCACAGCAGGAAGCAGTTCAGGATTGAAGGAACTGCTCTTAGGCCTCCGAGGATCAATTTCTCAGCTCACTTGTGGAGAAGTCTGAGTTTAGAGAACCACCCGTTCAGCCTCATCAGTTTCCATGTGGAGAAACTAAAGCGACTTTACAACAACCTGTAAGTTAAAGTATATGGTATTGACGTATATTATCAGTTGTTACACTCATATATTATTTAATAAGTTTTCCCCAAGTTGTCCCCTCTTCAGTTCATTTTCTACACAGCAACCAGGGAGCTCTCTTTAAAAAATACAGACCTGATCACATCAGTCCCCACTTTCCCTCTCATTGTTCTTAGGATAAAGACCCATGTTCTTTATCATAATAAAATAGCCCACTAGACCCTGCATGTCCCAACCTCTATTTCTCCAGGGTCATCTCACACTATTCTCCCCACTGCACTTTATATCCCTTTTTTCCTTTCCTAAAATGGCCCAAGCACTTTCCTGCATCAGAGCTTTAGACTCTGGGGTCCCTTTTACTTTCTTCCCTAGCTGACACTTAACTCATTTCGACAGATCTCAGTTCAAGTGTTATTTCCTCAAGAAAACCTTCCCTAATCTCCCTTCTATATCAGGTTCCCCTACTACATCTCATCCTTTCTTTTACTACACAGCACTGATGACATTTTGAACTCACTCATTTCTTTTTGCGATTATCTGGTTAACGTCCGCTTTCCTCATTAGACCCTAAGCTCTGAAAAGGGCCAGCATCTCTTTTGCTTTTACTGTCTCCTCAGTGCCTACTGCAGTGTCATAGGCCATTTATGAATAATTGTTACCAAGATCTGACACTCTCACTGGAGAAGGCTGGAAAATTTTCCATGATGCCAGGACAAATGACTTAAGAGTATGTTTCAGTTAAATATTTGTTTAATGAATAAATTTATGGTTTTGTTTGGGCTATATGTAGGAGTCTTCTTGGCAACTCTAATCTTTGAACTGACATAGTTCTGTACATCAAATTTCTTATGATGTGAAATATGGATATGGTGATGCTTTATTCTAATTAATGAACAGTATGGTCATTCACTTAAAAGCTTTCAGTGCAAATATTCTTAATTTTTGGATCGTGGAATACTTAAAAGCTTTGGACACATTTTTCAAGAAAATGGATATATTCACAACATTTTGCGAACAATCTCGGGCAGTTAGTCCATGGACTAACCCTATGAATAAATTTCAAGTGCCTAAATATGGCATAAAACAACTTTTTCTTGATCCTTTTGACTTGATTTGACTTGATCCTTTGATACCTTTCCAAGTTCGCCTGCCATTCTCTAATATTATTTTAAACTCTAACATATCACAGTCCGTGTGGTTTCCCAGAATATATACCATTTCCCTTTCTGGAATTCCATTCTCACTTTTTCTTTTTAACATATCCTCCAATACTTGGAACGAAGCTTGTATCTTCCAGGAGCCTCACCTGACTCCCATGCTGGGAAGTGGGTACCTCTTTACCATGACACCTGGTAGAGATCAGCCTCCTAGCATTTACTTCCTAATGTCAAAATTATAGTCTTTCCTGGAGAATTAAATTCTTTGAGTGTAGGGACCACGTATTAAACCCTCCAACTCCCCACACCCCAGTGTTTGGAATGGTGAATGACACAAAACAGGTCTTCAATAAATGTATGTTAATCTGAACTGCTGAAGAACAATAGTAGAAGAGCTAAGAGAACCCATAGACAATATCCCTCAATTGAGAGGACAAACTGTAATACTAATAAATAAATTGAACATCTACAATGTATAATCATCAACAAAGGCTATTAACACAAAAGACGCATAACAAAGTTATTTTACTGTTAAAAAAATATCTAGTCTAAGATATCAGTGTCTGTATGGGTGTCCATTACAGAAAATCATCATACAACTAATAGAACAATGGATTCTTTATTAAAATAGTTTGAAGGTAATACTCAGAAAATGTATCATTATGACACCCTCATGGAAAGGTTCAGTACCATGCTACGTGCTACTGCTGTACAATGTTTTACAATTCTCATTGCCCCATGAATAGTAAGCTGCAGATTTCAGCTCTCAGATGGTGACGGTACGGTAACAAAAAGTTAATGTATAACAAGCAAAATGGAGAACTTTGCACAGAAAGTTATGTACACTGATATTCCAAGCAAAGAAATTAGTTTTGCTGTTTTAAACCTACAGTTGTTATTCATTTACCCAACAGATAAGGTATCTGTAATTCTACAGCTGATACCAAAGGAGACCAGTAGTTATCACTGGAAGGATGACCATTCATGACACAATAGACTATGAGCATAATGCAGAATGTGATTGGGAAGGGTCCAATGAGATGGCCAATTCACACATTTCTGTTTCACTGGCTCTAGAACTCCTCTCTTATGCCAGATTCACAGGCTGTCATAAGTCAGACATTGCAGCACGGGGTTGGGGGGTGGAGGCAAGGGACGGAAGCATTATCAGAGGATTCAGAGAATAACGATCTTTTAACACCCCCTCATCCCTGCTGAGAGGTGATATGCTGATTTCCTCTCTCAGCCTCATTCCAGCCCCCACCCCACTCAAACCGCTGGGAGAATGAGAGATATCACTGATGGGGCAGACTGTTTTTTTTTTTTTTACATCTTTATTGGAGTATAATTGCTTTACAATGGTGTGTTAGTTTCTGCTTTATAACAAAGTGAATCAGTTATACATATACATATGTTCCCATATCTCTTCCCTCTTGCATCTCCCTCCCTCCCACCCTCCCATGCCTCCCCTCTAGGTGGTCACAAAGCACCGAGCTGATCTCCCTGTGCTATGTGGCTGCTTCCCACTAGCTATCTGTTTTACATTTGATAGTGTATATATGTCCATGCCACTCTCTCACTTTGTCACAGCTTACCCTTCCCCCTCCCCATATCCTCAAGTCCATTCTCTAGTAGGTCTGTGTCTTTATTCCCGTCTTACCCCTAGGTTCTTCATGACTTTTTTTCCCTTAGATTCCATATATATGTGTTAGCATACGGTATTTGTTTTTCTCTTTCTGACTTACTTCACTCTGTATGACAGACTCTAGGTCCATCCACCTCACTACAAATAACTCAATTTTGTTTCTTTTTATGGCTGAGTAATATTCCATTATATATATGTGCCACATCTTCTTTATCCATTCATCTGCTGATGGACAAAATGGGCAGACCTAAATAGACACTTCTCCAAAGAAGATATACAGATTGCCAACAAACACATGAAAGAATGCTAGACTATGTTTTGTATACAAAATGACAGGAGCAGTAACAAAGGTAGAAAAACAACAAACAAGAGTGGGCTTACAACAAAAATGGGAGCTGACATTTATGCTGAATTTAAAAACAACAACAGCATATTGAATTATGTAGGAAGAAAGAACATTTTTAAACCCTTAGAAACAAAAATGGTATCCCGCACAATTGTGGGTACACAGTGCAAAACGTAAGTGATACAAACTAAAATGTGGTGAAATATGAGAGTATGGTTGAGACAGGGAGAAAAGGGAAGAAGGAAGCAGAGAGAGACAGTATTTGATATTATTGGGAGAAAAAAACACCCAGTGCTGCACATTTGTCTTAAATAATAAACAAATCTGTGTTTTTTCAAAGAATCAGCCATATTTTCTAAGGCAGACTTCCTAGCCTATTCCTACATTATGAGATAGGAATTTGGATGCTGCAACGATTTGGAGGCACCTACATAGGCATTCTGTATAAATTAAGCAAAAACAAATGTGCTTATCAATAATCACATATGAATTCACCAAGAGTTCTGCCAAAGCCCTGGTGACAATGTAAGCAGCCTGCTGGTTGTGCGTTTTTTGAGGAATAAGTAATTTAAATTTTTCATCTAAAACTTAGGGGGGACAAGTTCATGAATAAAAATATAATTTAATGAAGATAAAACATGAGTAAATATGCAATTATCCTAATTCTTGATGGAGGCCAAATAGTCTTCCCCCAAGCTTAATTTTCTGCTCTCACCCATCATTCCATCGTGAACTCCATAGAAGAAGTAATACTCATTACATTTAAGTTTGTAATATAAAGGAGGTGAAGTTAGAAAGTGTAAATTCTGGACCCAGACTGCCTGGATTCAATCTCAATTCTGTTATGTTCTAGCTGTGTGACTTTGGGAAAGTTGCTTAACCCTTCTGTGCTTCAGTTACTCATCTGCAAATGAGGTAGTAATATTTACGTCATTGAGAGATACATAAGTTAATACATGTAACACACTTAGAACAGTGCTTGGCACATAGTAAGTACCCCCTGAAGCTAGTTAATACTGACACTATATAAATACATAAAAATACAAAATTAATAAGCAAATGACACAAAGGAGTTAATACAAATAAATTTCATAACATAGGTTATCTTTTAAAATTAGCTACAAACATGATTGCACTGAGTTCTTAACTCATTATGACATAAAGATTTGTCCAATATAAGATTTTTTTAAAAAGTAACTATAGTAGTTTGGATTTCATCTATACATGCAGCAAGAAAAGAATGTGCAACTTTGCTGTGAACAAGATACTTTCACGATGTTGTCTAGTTGCTACCTTTGTGGGTAAAGGAATGTTCAGGTTAAAGGAGAACAGGAAATAGCTACCATTGTCATTCTTTCACAGAAAGTTACAGAATTATCACAGGAAATTGCTTACACAACATTAGTATTTATGTGATAGTGGAGGTATTTGACCTTTGAAGATTAAAGTCCTTTCAGGTTTCTTTAGAAGCTCCTATAACCTTTAGAATCTCAATACATTTGTTCCTGAAAACATTAGGAGGAATATTTTCCTTCTGTTAGATTATTCCTCTGTTTTCTCTCTTGTTAAAACAGGAATGTCCATAACTGTCTAATGGGCAAAGAACAGTAGTGGGTTTAGCAACTTTTCCTCTGACACCAAAGTGGGAGTAGTAGTAATATTTTATGAATGAAAAAGAGGATGAATTTGATTAGGTCAACAATGCTTTAGGCTCCTTTCTAGGCCCTCTCTAAGGACCTTCAATTAGTCACCTGAGAGTTACTCATTAACTCAGATCATGCTTAGTCACTGGCTAAAAAAATGAAGGATCATGCAGACCAAAGACAAGAGTTCAGGGTCAAACTGCAGAGAGCAAAGGACAATGAGTGGATGGTTATACCTTCCTCCTCATTCTTTCAGAGTCAGGGAAATGAGGCGACCAGGCAGCCTTTGGAGATACTAATGTGAATGCAATATCAGGTGTGCTAGCGAAGACACAAATACCTCCAGTTAAAAAGGGCACTTTGTTTCCCTTACTTGAGATCAGGATCAGAGGCACGAAACCCTTATGAGTGCTGGGCTTGGTACCTTTTTTCTTTTATAGGATGCCTGTACACAAAGCAGACACCATGCCCATGCTATTCCGGAAGTTCTTTTGACTCTAGGATTACTGGAAATAACAGTAGCAGAGAGCATATTTATTAGTTTTAAATAATGTTTAATTTAGAGAGGTTACTATTTTAGCTACACATTTCTATCACTAGAGGATTATACTTGATGATAATGTAACCTTATCAAATCTAGATTATATAATTCTGGGATGAGTCAGTCTTTTAACTTCTAGTTTGTGACTTATTTGGGTCCCTTCATAATTCTTAATCACGTTCATTTGATCGTAAAATATTTATTTTAAGCCCACAACAAGTAAATTTGTGCTCTATAAGAAGATGGCTAAAAATAACAAATTTAAGAGCAAAAGAGCAAATATTCCACTTGGATATTTATTACCAAAAAAGTTAAATGTCACATGGTGAACAGGTTGCACTTAATAGACAAATGGTTGCTGGTCTCTCTCTGGATTTCAAGTGCCCTTGCTAACCTCTTCATTTCTCCATTCTGGTAAATGACCAAGAATTGACCATACTCATTCAAATTCACATGTCAACATAACTGAAGGTCATCACGGTGAAGGGATACAAACTAGAGACAAGCACCACTCAGTGGGAATGGAAGAACATTTTAATTTTTTAAAATTGTTATTGGAGTATAGCTGATTTACAATGTTGTGCTTTTAACAGAGTAGACAAAGGGAAGTTTTGCTTGTCTAGATAAAGTGTGTATTCTCACTCCATCACTATTGGCTTATCTAGCTTTGGCCTCTCAAACCTCAGCTAAAAAAGGAATCATCCATGAGTTTCATTTTACTGCCAGGTGGTAGACGACAGAGTTTATACAATGAGACAAGAGGTTGGAAAACAAAAAAACAAGAGGACCAAGTTTAGCTGCTATGGCACTGAGGCTAGCTAGCACCTGGGTACTGACCTTTGGATTGCTTGCAAAGGAATACAATCTGATACTCAGTCATAAAGAGCTACACTAAAAATGAAAGGCTTCTTTTATTTATACTTAAAAACGTATTATTTGAAACCAGATCTGTATGTGCTTTGTATTTGGTAAAAATAGAATTAAGTGGTTTCTGACAGTGAAATTATACCTAGAGGTTTAGTTTTTTTTTTTTTTTCCCGGCCGCGCCGCCACACCGTTTGCAGGATCTTAGTTCCCAGACCAGGGATCGAACCGGGCTCTGGCAGTGAAAGCGCCAAGTCCTAACCACTGGACTGCCAGGGAATTCCCTCTTATAGTTTTAATTTAACTGGGATATTGTTTGTGAAAGAGCCTAACAGTACTTACACTTAATGGGCACAACATAACAAAACTTAGAGTCTTCCTGTTGACTCTGATATATTTATTTTCCAATAGCCAAATGTAATGGTAAAAATTATGATAATAATGATAAATATTAACTAATAATATTTATTGAATACTTCCTATTCTTATTGATTTATATATATCAACTAATTTATGTCTTGTAACTACCCTTGGAGATAAGTATTACTATGTTCATCTTAAAGGTGAGGGAATTGAGCCACAAGATTTTAAGCAACTTCCTTAAACAGCTAGTAAGTGGCAGAGCTGAATTTAAACCCAGGTAGTCTGGTGCCAGATGTACTCACTGTACTGAGAACACTTAGCGTGGTACCTGGCAGAAAGTGAATGCTTAATATTATTATCATTACTTTCAACATTACTAGATTTAAGAAAAATGCATTGAGTGCCTAAGCACTGGGAAAGTAAGCAATGACAAAAAAAATGCAAGGTCACTGTTCTCATTAAGCATAGCATTTAGTGGAGGAGATAGATATTATTCAACGAATTGTACCCTGTAAAGCAGAAATGATTACTTGAAGTAGAAGAATATTTCTAAATATTTTAGACCACTAACTGACAAGGGATTAATTTCCAAATTACATAAAAAGCTCATACAGATCAATATCAAAAAAAACCCAAACAACCCAATCAAAAACTGGGCAGAAGATCTAAACAGACATTTCTCCAAAGAGACACACACAGATAGCCAACAGGCACATGAAAAAATGTTCAACATCGCTAATTATTAGAGAAATACAAAGCAAAACCAGAGTAAGGTATCACCTCACTCCAGTCAGAATGGCCATCATGAAAAAGTCTACAAATAATAAATGTTGAAGAGGGTGTAGGAAAAAAGGAACCCTCTTACACTATTGGTGGGAATGTAAATTGGTGCAGCCACTATGGAGAACAGTACAGAGGTTCCTTAAAAAACTAAAAATAGAGCTACCATAGAGCTGCAATCCCACTCCTGGGCATATATCTGGAGAAAACTCTAATTTGAAAAGATACATGCATCTCAATGTTCACTGCAGCGCTATTTACAATAGCCAAGACATGGAAGCAACCTAAATGTCCATCAACAGATGAACAAAGAAGATGCGGTATATATACACAATGTAATATTACTCAGCCATAAAAAAGAATGAAATAATGCCATTTGCAGCAACATGGATGGACCCAGAGATTATCATACTAAGTGAAGTCAGTCAGAGAAAGACAAATGTCCTATGCTATCACTTATATGTGGAATATTAAAAAATGATACAAATGAACTTATTTACAGAACAGAAACTGGGACTTCCCTGGTGGCACAGTGGCTAAGAATCTGCCTGCCAATGCAGGGGACACGGGTTCGAGCCCTGGTCCGGATACACACTACTATATACAAAATAAACAACAAGGACTTACTGTATAGCACAGGGAACTATACTCAACATTTTGTAATAACTTATAAGGAAAAAGAATCTGAAAAAGAACATATATATGTAATATGTGTGTGTGTACTGTACACCTGAAACTAACACAACATTGTAAATCAACTATACTTCAATTAAAAAAAAATAATAAATATTTTAGACTGCTATACTGGATGATTAAAGCATATGCTTCTATTACTCCTATTATCTATTCACTTAAACTCTGCTGCCTGGTTAAAGTTTTGGAAACTCCACTTTGTCAGGTCATTGCCCTATTCAGAAACCTTTGACTGCTTCCAGTTTTGTAGAGCCTAAGTAGCCACTGTGTGTCATACATACCAACAAACTCCCATCCTCCATTTATGGCAGATGTTAGTATTCCATGATGGCATATCTTTTTCTCTTTGGTTGTGGTCTTGCAATCTTATAATAAATCAAGGGTTGGCACTTGAACTGAAACCTTTTTGCCATTGCTGACCCAGTTTTCTGGACAGAGTATTGGTTCTGGATTCAGATAAACAGGTTTAAATTTCAGCTCTCGGCCACTTACTTGTGGTGTGATGCTGGGCCAAGTCATTTCACCTATGGGAGCATCACTCTCCTTACATGTAAAGAGGGGATAATAAAAACTACCCAATAAGGTTTTTAGGTAATGCAGTTAAGCCATTTAGCATAGTGCCTGGTATATATTGCTCAGTAAACTGCAGTTACTATTTTTATCACCATAATCCTAATGTTCACTATTGCCATCAGAAAAAAAAGCCTTCAGAAAACTCCATAATCTAGCTTTAATTTACATTTCCAAATTTATCTCCCGTAACCTACTAAAGGAACCCTCCACTTTAACTACATTTGGGTAACTCATTGTTCTCCCAAAACTAGCCTGCCGTTACCTCTTCCTCTCTGCATATAAAAATATGCCTTATTCAAGACCCTTCTCAAGTGCAATTTCATTAATGAAATTCCCCTGATCTCTTCATCCACAGTCATACTGCTATTATACTCTCACCACACTTACTGTCTGTTCCTGACATTTCATCATACCCTCACTGCCTGACCATATTCTCTTATGTTGATGTTTAATTTTATATTACAATTTAACTGTATATGTGTATTTATCTTGTTTTCCTAGCTAAATTTTCAATTCCTTGTAAGGCAGCTATGCTAACCACTATATCACCAACGCTTCAACTCCTTAAAGGCTGGGACTATATAATACTTGTGTCCTCAAAATAATACCTAATCAAATGATCACACATTATCATCAGTGAACGAATGAAATAAAATGTACGCACATGTGTTTCAGTTAACTTAAAAATGAGTCATGGATTAAGAAGAGAAATTTATTTTTTAATTCTTCATATGATGTTGAAGGACTCAATGTTATAAGAAAAATCTCTGGCTTTCTACTTTGAATTAGATTATTCTTCCTTTGCTATTCATACTTAAAGATTTTCTTTTTTTTACATTCACACCTATATCATCATATTTGAGCCTACGTAGTATAAGTGTTAGAAGAAGACTCTACCTCTCCAAACAAATTAGAAAGGCTTTTTGTTTTTATATGTGTTTTTAAAATTTGTAGTTTTCTTTAATATGCATAGAATCATCACTCAGTACTAAAGAAATCTCAAATAATTATATTCCTCTTTGACCTAAGAAACATGATACATGTTTTTCATATCGGGTTTGAGTAAAATAAGGAATCCAAAGCCTCCATAATCACATGTAATTAGCCCAGTGGCTCCTGTCACCACTCTGCAGGTGCTATGGGATGGGGCTGGGATGACATTTCACTGCTCTCTAGCAAAATGGGAGAAATCAGGGCACTAAAGCAGTGATGAACCAAGGGCTGGCAGGAGTAGTCCACTCTGAGGAGGGGACAGTATTTTCTTACTGACATTGGAACTGCCTGTACAGGGTAAATAAAAAGCAGAAAAACTTTTAGTGGATTCGACTATTGTTTTAAAAGTATCTACAGAAAATGCAACCACATTTTGTCTGCACCTGTAGCAGACTGCTTCTACTATCTGTGCCCTTGGTGTACCATAGCAATAAAGTGAGCTTTGAGTAAAGCTAAATTTATCCAGTTGAAGAGACAGGCCATTATTGTGCAATTAAATGATGTTGGCAATTAAATGTCCTTTCAAAACAAAATGGTAGTAGTGATGATGGGAAACAATTTTTTTTGGCCATGCCACACAGCTTGTGGGATCTTAGTTCCCTGGCCAGGGATGGAACCTGTGCCCCCTGCAATGGAAGTGTGCAGTCCCAACCACTGGACCACCAGGGAATTCCCAGAAACAATTATTTTAAATATCCTCATTTGGTCAATTTTTTAAAGTTGATTGTTATGCCTATCCCCAATGTGGGCTTTGTTACTATTGCTCATTGCTTGGTTTATTTTTGGAAATGTCCCTAGTCTTTGAAATTCCATGTCTGAGAACAATTAACCAAGACAACAACTTGACCTAACAGAGTATGCGTGTGCAGTGACTTTTGGCCTAAGGCAATGGTTCTCAAAGTGTGGGGCTCTGGACCCATGGCATCAGTGTTAACTGGAAACTCTTTAGAAATGCAATTTAGATCTACTGAATCAGAAACTTTGGAGTGGAGACCAGCAATCTGTGTGTTTAAAAAGCCCTCTAGTGGATTCTGCTGCTGCTAAAGTTTGAGAACCACTCAACTTTCCAACTACGTAGGGAAGATGAAAAAGTGCTGAGACAAAATACCTGGAGATTTTTAAATGCCCCTGTAATGTCCAGTGATTCTTCATCTAATTTATTTTGTATGGATTTTCCATAGTTATTAATTAATCAATATTTCCAAAGGAATTAATCTAGATTTATTTCCTAGAGTCTACAGTGAATGACTTCATAAGTGCCTATTCAAAGTGGGAAAAATAATGCTAAATATAGACCTTAAGTGATTAGGCTAATTATTCTTCAGAATGAGAAGTCAGTCAATCTAAAGAAAGTTGGAGCTGAGGCTGTATTTGAGGAGCTGAAAGACCTGTGGACCTGTGAACTCCCTTTGTGCAATGTCATTTCAGTCATTATAATGTTTGCATGGTTATTATAGTATTAATGTCTATAGAAATTTCCATGAAGTAAACAGGTATTATGACTGTTTAGGATAAATTATTCCAGCACTTTATTAATAGAGATCTGCTGTCTTGAATAAAAAATTAAACTCCTACCTATGCTAAATGAGGGAAATATTGGAGATCCATTTATTACTGAGATAGTGTGAGGACTGTCTGGGGTGAAAGTAACTGAAGTAATCTAGCAAGGAACATGAGCTCCACATATGGCAGGATACAGGAGGGAACGTGAAATTGTGCCTTACAGATTCTTTTATCCAAGAAAATAACCAATTCTGATGAAATACTAACTGGACTGTAAAGAATTATAATTTGATAGCCTAATGCTTCTTATATTTTCAGGATGTTTTTAAGGTTAATGTAGAGACTTTGAAATATTATGTTTGAGAAGGAAAAAAATTCTACGCGAATCATCAGCTTTCCACATGCACATGTATCAGGTTTGACCTGCATACACAGTCAGCAATAAAAGATGCTGGCAGCAGTAGACTTTTCTGACAACGGGTAAGTGGAGGGAATAGTGGGTGTGGCCCTTGCAAGTAGGGCTCACCCTCATCAGGCTGTGACTTTTTAGACATATGAAGAGAGAAAGGGGGATGAAGGTGCACTGACCCCATTCATGATAACTTCTCCCAGTTCCCCCCTACACTGACTCAACAGACATTGACTAAAAGCCTGCAATATGGAAGGAAGGAGCTAGAGAGACAAAAATCTACGAGAGGTCCAGGCCCTCAAGGCACTTACACAACCAGCAGGGTGGAAAGACATGACTTAGTTCCTGGCACAGCTGTGAACCACATGCCCAAGCTAATTTGCGGGTGCAGGTGTGAAGGATCTGAGAACTGTTTTCAGCTGTGAGAGACCCAGGGCCTCTGTTCTTGTTAGCCTTAGCATGACTCAACACTCACATGTACACACACATGTACCCCAGGCCTCTAGTTACTCCTGGAGGGGCATTTTGGCAGCCTCAACATTGAGCCTTTCCCCAATAAACCCAGGTCCTCAACCAAGTCATGGCTGCCTTCTTCCTGGGAAGCCAAAGATGTCCCCAATCAGAGACTGGGACTCCCTTGGGAGTGTAATAACCCTTGGCTGCAGCTGAATCCATTGACAGAGGCCACAGATGCCCTCAAATTTCAGAGGTTGTTCCTATTTCCAATTCTCACTGAATCTTCCAAGCAAAATAATCCCTTTGCTGGCTTGCCCACAGGGTTTAGGTATCCCTCAAAAGCAGAATCATGACCAACTTTTTCCAAAAAGTCTGAAGGGCAGTGGTTTCCAAATGCTAGTTTAATTGTTAGCTATATCAAAATCACCTGCAACATTAAAAAATACAGATACAGGAAGCTCATCCAAGACCTACTTAGCCCAGAACTTTCTATGATGGAGCTCCAGGCTCATGTAGTTTTAAAAATTCCACAGGTGATACTGATGCATGCCATCAGCTGGGAACCACTGCACTAGGGCAGTGGTTCTCAAACATTAGGGGCATCAGAATCAAAATACAGATTCCTGGGCTCAATCCCCAGAATTTCTGAGTTCGTAGCCCTATGATGGGGCCAGAGAATTTCATTCCCACCAAGTTCTCAGGTGATGCAGATGCTGCTGATCAGGGGAGGAGCTTGAGAACGACCATACTAGGGAAGGGCAGGGGCCAACTCTACCAGAAAGCCGGTCCCTGGCTAAATACCCCTGTTACCCTGTTGACCTCCTATGGCAGATACTGCTCGTCACCTCCCCAGTGCTCGTTCTGCCTTTCTGCATTCTAGTAGAAACTTGATTTCGCTGGAGGTACTAATGATTCTCAACTAACAGAACTCCATTTACCAGCTTCCCTTGAAGAAGGGGGTGCCTGTAGAACTAAATTCCAGCAAATAAATCATAAGCAGAAGTTGTTGGCTGGGGCTTCTGGAAAAGCTTTTTAAAGTGGGTGGGCAGGAGGGTGCTAGCTGAACTGGCATTTTCCCACCTTTTGTCCCCTGCTCTTCCCCTTTTTCAAGCCTGGAACACAGAAGTGATAGCTGTAGTTCTCACAACCATCCTGGGATATATTATACAAAGAATCTGGGAAGTTCCCCCACTATTTAATACATTAATATTTCTTCAGCAGTGTGAACAGTCACATTAAATGAGTTATATAAAAATTATATATGTGGGTTCTGCATTCACGGGTACAAAGGGTGGATTATACTATGCCATTTTACATAAGGGACTTGAGCATCCACAGATTTTGGTATCCTGGAAACAATCCCCTGTGGATACCGAGGGAGGATCAGTTTAGGCTTTGCCCTCAAGCTTACGAAAAAACTTTGGTTTCCAGAAATTTTAGCATCACAAGGATGGTAGTCTCTGTACCACCATCTTCACTTGGAGATAGGAGTTAATCTAGTCTCCTTCTCCTTGGATGTGTTAATCCTTCACATCCAGTCAGTCTCTGGGGCTGTCACGTCTATCCCCCTAAAAGTCTTTTGACACTTCCTGCTTCTGGCTATCCATACTGTCATAGCCGTTCAGACTACCAGAATCTTTCCCTGAATTATCTTAATAGCCTTCTCCCTGGTCTGTCTCCCTCCCAGCCCCGCTTTGATTTGCTCTCCACACTGCAGCCAGAGTGACGCCTATAACATAGGGATGATTGTGCTAATCCCCTGTGTAAAACGTTTCTATTGCCCTCTGGATAAAGTTCAGGCGTCTTAATACGACTTTACAAGGCCCTTGTTGGTTTTTCAACCCTTATCTCTTGTCATTTTCCATGTCAAGTTCAAAGCCCCTGCCTTACTAAACTATTTTTAGATCTCTAAGAGAAAGCTATTTGCTCTTGTCCTTGTACAAGTTGTTCCCTCTTGGACAATGTACTAGTAAAAATCATAACTCTTCATTCAACACAGAAACTAAAACTAAAGATAAATTATAAGTATTAGTGTTCAGAGGCCTACACTAACCACAGCCAAGAAATCCAGGCCTGTCCAATCATCTTATAAACTATACACCTATGTTTATTTCTGGTAAATGCTTGATTCTTTTTTTTCTAGAGTGTACCAGAACAAGAATCAATGCAGAAATAATTAAATATCCAAATTCAGACTTGTTTTGATTGACTAGTCATACATACAATTAAATATTTTATATATTTCTTAAATTTTTATTTTACAACCACAGAAGTGATATAACCAAGTTATAGAACATTTGGAAAAGAAAAACAGAGGAAAGACCCATATTTTCATCATTCTAGAAAACAATTACTATGATTATTATCTCCTAGAAGGTGAGCTCCGTAAAGGCAAGAGCTACACATACCCTGTTTATTGCTATGTCCCCAGTGCTGTTTTTAGTTTTAAAAAAATGTAAATATCTGGATGAATGACTGATGAATCTGGATGAATGACCGATGTGTCATTTTGGTGTACAGAATTCAAAATTCAAACATACTTGAATTTTCTACCGAATACCTATTAGGCAACTTTGAGAATTTCAATTATAGTACATGTAAAGTGTTGAAGATAATCAGAGAAAGACAGTCCTGGGAACAGACTACAGAAGTAAAATGAAAGGCAGAGGAATATATATATTTTTTCAATAAAGCTTTGGGAGAGATAAAGAAAGCAAGGAGAAAGTAAAACTGACCCTCAGAAGTATCATCAGTGATATGGGTGAGAGGAGGGCTAATGCTGAAGGGGATAGAGGGGAGGAAGACACAATGCGGAGTCACAACATCAAAAAGGCATCACTCATTTTCATGGACAACGGAAAGCCAACAAATGACTTTGCATAAAGAATATATGCCATACAATAAAATAAATATGTCAGTATCTTGTTAGAACTGTAGGTGCAAGCCATCTAGAAAAGTTTCTGATGAGCAAAGGAATGAATGAATCAATTAAATTAGAATCTCGGGCTTCCCTGGTGGCACAGTGGTTGAGAGTCTGCCTGCTGATGCAGGGGACACGGGTTCATGCCCCAGTTTGGGAAGATCCCACATATTGCGGAGCGGCTGGGCCCGTGAGCCATGGCCGCTGAGCCTGCGTGTCTGGAGCCTGTGCTCTGCAAC
>NW_006785816.1:3088860-3112804 GCF_000442215.2 Lipotes vexillifer
CCACAAAAAAAAAAAAAAAAAAAAAAAAAATTAGAATCTCTACTTATTATCTTCACAAAGGTGTCAGTCACGAAAGTCAAGGAAAATCTGAGGAACTGCTCTAGATTGTAAGAAAGTAAGGGGAAAACTAAATGCAATGCATGATTCTGACCTGAACCCTTTTGCTACTAAAGATCCATTGGTTATTGACTGGCAAAACTTGAATGGAGTTTGAAGATTCAATAGTGGTAATGTATCAACATTAATTTCCTAATTTAGATGCTTGTGATGTGGTTATGTAGGAAAATGTCCCTGTATGTTAAAAATACACACTAAAGTACTCAGAAAAATGGGACATTATGTTGGCAACTTAATCCCAGACATTTATTTTGAAAAAGTTTTGTATACTAAGCTTGAAATTACTTTTTTTAAAAAATTAGGATCTTTAACGGTGGGTCTGGACATCAGTATTTTAAAAACTGTTCAGGTGATTCTAACATGCAACCAAGGCTAGAAACCACTGCTACAGAGTCTTCATTTATCAACCTTAAAGAAAAAAGGTTACATACTTTTGTACTGAGTACATGAACTACAATTTATTTAACCAAACTCTTCTGTCTTTTCCTTCAAAAATGACTTATTAAAGAGTTTTTATAGGCCAGACAAGACAGAATCTCTTCCCTATGAGCACTAAGTCTCATGGGGAAATATCTACAAGCAAATAAAATGTGCTGTAATAATAATAATAATATAATTGTTATCATTTGTTCAGCAATTACTGTGTGCTAGACACTATGCCATCTGAAAGGTCAGGCACTGCTATCATCTTCCTTTTACAGAATGAGGAATCCTAGGCACAATGAAATAAGTAACTCACCCTGGAGTACAGATCTATGTTGACTCTTGACTACACTACTGTATTAGAGGAAAGCAAAGTGCTATGAAAACACACAGATGAACCTCCGATGCAGACTATGGGTGTCATGGAAGCCTAATCAGAGGAAAGGACATCAGATATATCTTTAGACATGCACCCTATTTCCAATTTTAATTACCACAAATATTTCTTAAATGAACATCTGTGCAGAAAACTTTCCATTTAGTAGTCCTGCTTCTATTCCTACTCCTTTGGTGAGATTCTAAGAAGTAGAATTCTGGGACAATGTATATGGAAAAACCCCATGGCTTTCAATACCTGCTGCCACATAGCTGTCACCAGCAATACGAGGCTATCTATTTTACTGTAACCTTACCAGAAGTGGGCACTGATACTTTAAAAATTCTTTTCCATGAGTGGAAAACGAGTATTTCTTTATTACAAGTTAAGCTAAACATTTTTTCCATTAATGCTTTCTCTAAAGCACAAATTTAAGATCTTCATAATTACTACCAATAGAGTCTCAGTGCATGTTACCAGCAAAATAACATCTTAGAATGTCTCATACTATACAGATGCTGTCATTTTCCCCTATAACCACAAAAGTGGCTGTGTCACAACAGCAGCATGTAATGAAATCAGATTTCAATATTCATGCTAAGATCCTTGACCTCTAAAACTTTGTGAGCTCATTGAGGACAGAGGAAATATCTTGCTTGATTTTGAAATCCTATCACAATGTTAGCAAGTAAAACACACTCTGTAACTGTTTGCTGTAAGAGTAAGTAAATAAAATCATGGACGGTGACAAAATATAAATGGAAACCATACTTTCTGAACTCTACACATATGACACAAAAAATCTAGGTCAGTAAACATCACATGAGAAAAAGGAAAAGTAAGTTGCTCCCTTTTTTCCCTTCTTGCCATATAATTAGGGAACCCATGACACCAGTGTGCTGATGACAGTTCTTGTTTATACCTTTTGTCCTAACATCCTGGCTGATTAATTCTAGATTGGGCAATACATTTCATGGTCACTCTACATCTAAAGGATGTTCCTTTAATGAATAGTAGATCTAAGTACAAAGTGCTTCCCTGATCAGAGAGCTTGTCTTTGTGTCACTTTAAATTTCACTTTAAAAACCTATGAGCAGATAACTCTTTGGGCCTCACAGTGTTTTTTGTTTTAATAAAATTTTACCATTTAAAGCTAAGTGATAATCCACAAATAGTTAATCCCTAACTAACAGAACATCCCTTGATAGTATCAGCACTCTTAATTCCATTTTATTGATAGAGAAGGGAGGCATGGAAAGTGACTTATTCCAGGGCACATCAAGTATGAATCATCAGCAAGGTGAAAGGAGGCTGTTGGAGCTCCAACTTCCATTTTTTGATTAATTCTCTGAACCACACAGGCATTAATTTGCAATTAAATCTCCTGTGCAGTTTGGTTAGAAAGATTTTAATCATTTAGTAAATGGCTCTGTAAACTGCAGGCAGTAATAATCTATTTCAAATTGTATGAGCAAAATCACAGGCATACCTTCAGTAACATTTTTTAATGGGCATAAAATTCATGGCTAATAATTTTTCAATTTCCCTGAACAACAACAGTCTGAATTCAAGCCTCACCATTAGGTTCTAAATTATCAGATGGTAAAGGGAATATCTATAAAATAGGTTAAAGTATAAAGTAAATATTTAATCCTTTGTGTAATAAAAATAAAATTTGTTACATTTTTACGTTTCAGAAGTATGCATGTCTACATTTCATACTACGGTGCAGTTTGGATAAGATTTTAGCAGATTAACATCTTGGATTATGACAGAAAATCTTAATGGAGCTAGCAAAGTCACTCTTTATAGCAATTAAAACAAAAACTCATAGAAATAAATTTAATAGGCTATATGTCTAAGACCCATAAAAAAAAAAGAGGCATAAAAGAAGAGGCATACCATATATGCAGTTGGAGAACTATTATTATAGTTATGTCACACCCACAGTAACTTTTAAACATACTGTAATGTCAGTCAAGGTTCCATTGGCATCTTGTGGGGGTGGGTTAAAGCAGGGGTCCCCAACCCCTGGCCCACGGACCAGTACCTGTCCGAGGCCTGTTAGGAACCGGGCCGCACAGCAAGAGGTGAGCGGTGGGCAAGCCTGCAAAGCTTCATCTGCCGCTCCCCATCACTACTCATAGCTCGCATTACCGCCTGAACCATTGCCACCCATCACTCGGCCTACAGCCTGAACCATCCTCCCTCTCCCCCCACAGTCCACTGGAAAATTGTCTTCCACTAAACTGGTCCCTGGTGCCAAAAAGGCTGGGGATCGCTATGTTAAAGAACTTGGTAAACTCATGTAAAGTTCATTTGGAGGAATAAATTTAAGAGAATAAGCAAGAAAACTTTATAAAAGTATCAAGTAAATAATAAAAATAGTATTTTGCTGGCACAGACCAATACAATAAAATTGAAAGTTCGAAACAGGCACAGGTGTATATAAGTATTCAATAAATGAGAAATAACAATGAAAGAATAAAAGGATTTAATAAGAGATGTTGTGACAGCTGACTAGACCCATACCTCACACCATTCAGCAAATTAATTCCAGGCTTTCCAGGCTAGTTGAATATTTCAGTGCAAGAAAATGAAAACGAAATATTGGGAAAGGCTTTAAAGATACAAAAAAAATAAAAGACTGATAGATTTGATATAAAACATATTACTAAAATAAGTATGTATTAAGGATATCAATCATTTTTCTGTCATTCATGCTTTAATCACTTAAATTTATCAGTTGTCTTTTAATTTCATTTAGCTCCTCCTGACACAAAACTATAAGAAGTTAAACTATAAGAAGTTAAAAATATCAATCTTTTCTTTAAGGCCTCCTTCCCTTGGCTGTGAAGTGACTTTCTTAATCCCAAACCACACCAATTTTTCACTTATATCTTCTTATAATTCTTTTCATTGTTTCTTATGCTATGTTAATTACACAGACGAGAAATCAAAATATGGCCTCATCCTCTATTAACTGTTTGATTTGAGGATGTTACGTAACCTGAGTCTCAATTTCATTTTTCTGATAAAACAGACATGATAATGCCAACCTATCAGAGTTGCTGTGGAGATTAAAAAAATAATTTATACAAAGCATTTATCATAATTATTACAGAACCTGGTATATAAGAAGTCAAAACAGTCTTTGTTTTTCTAAGTTAAAATGGTAGCTATTACTTTTAATGCTATCACATTGCACAATTTCATTGATAAATCATGACTAGAAACCTAAGGTAATGGTGTTTTTACATGATTTTTAAATAAATTTCACATTATTTAATCAATGCTATAGCTTTTTACTTTTTAAGTTTTTAAACCATACTATATGCCAATCAGAAAAATACCTTAGTTCTTTGAAGACTACCCCATTACTACAGCATCCTACAATTTGGTCTTTTAAAGTTGCAGTCTGAAGTTATCCAATGGCCAAAGAACGTTGTAATCCAAGAGTATTAAAAGGTTCCTTACACACTAGACCTGCTGAGATTATTTATGAGTTTGAAATATAAATAGGATGCTTACCCTTCTTTATCTTACCTCTAATAGGCCATCCTCTGGTAGATCAGTGCAGTGGACAGCATTCTGGATCTTAGTTTTACCAAAGATTGCTCGGAGGGTTCCAGGGCGTAAATGCCGGGCAATTTCCTATTAAATAAATACACATTCACATATAGATTAAAGTCAGCCATGTAATGTCAATTAAAAAAAAAAACACCAGCTGTACGAAATATGTTCATTAATTATTCATTACATGTACATGTATACATTGTTGGTAATGATTTTTCCTGGAAACAGGACGAATGCGTGAAAACTGAGCAATGAAAATTCTCAGTTCACTCATAAAGCTTTTTCTCTGGCCCAATATAAAGTCCACTGTAATCTATGTTGAGGGCAATAATAATTATATCTCTTTTTATCAACAGATTATGGGAATCACATAAATATGAACCCAGTTCATTATTGTGAAAGACTTGTATTTTATAAAGACAATAGAGATCCTAACAATTTAATTTAAAATGAACTAGTTTTACGGCACTGATGTTACAGTTGTATCAGTTTAGTGCTATCTCACATTTATGGGAAAAAAATGGTTACAAATAACTCAAAATTTTGGGTAAAAGAAACAAGAGGTTAAAAAAAATTGAAGATGTGGGCTTCCCTGGTGCTGCTGATGCATCGGGGTTCGTGTCCCGGTCCGGGAAGATCCCATGTGCCGTGGAGCAGCTGGGCCCGTGAGCCATGGCCGCTGAGCCTGTGCAACCGGAGCCTGTGTTCCGCAACGGGAGAGGCCACAACAGTGAGAGGCCCGCGTATAGCAAAAAAAAAAAAATTGAAGATGTGAGAGTATCAGTGGCCTACTTAATAGTCTGTTTCTCTAAGTTAAAAATTTTCTAAAATCCTATTTTGATTTTGAAATATACATACAAAAAAGGCATTTACTACACATATTTAAAAATAATAATGAAACAAATACCTGTGTGCTCACTATTAAGCTGAATTAAAATAATATTACAATAACTTTCAAGGTCCTGGTGTGCTCCATCTTCATTCCATCCCATCCCTATCTCCACCCAGAGGGTACCATTAATATCAATTTTACTTAAATATTCCCTTGTTTTACTTAGTTTTCAAGGCATTGTCTTTCATATTTGTCCATGTAAATATGTGTAACTGTAATTCATTTGTTTTTATTATCATATATATTCCAATGTATGATAGAGCATACTTTATCCATTTTCCTGATGATTGACATTCAATTAATTTCTTCTCTCTCCCCACCTCTCTGTCCTCCCACCTCTCTCTCCTCACACATGCTCACACTCACACACACACACACATATGATCACAAACAATTCTGCTACAAGCATTCTTGTACATGGTGCACATGTGCAAGAGTTTTTCTGGAATCTTGGGGGCACATACATATTCAGTTTTGCTAAGTACTGTCAGACTATTTTCTTAAATGGCTGTAACAATTTGCCCTCAACCATCAATGCACAAGAATTCCCACTATCCATATCAAAGCCAGCATTTGATAGTGGCTGACTTTTTACTTTTGCCATTAGGCAAGCGTGAAATGGTATCTCATTGTGTTAGTATGAATTTCCTTGATAACTAAAGAAATTGAGTGTCTTTTCATATATATCCTTTTCTGTAAAATGTCTATTCTTGACTTTTTTCCATTTTTCTATTGGGTTATTCTTTTTCCTTTTGTTATTCTTAATACCTTCTGAATTCTAATTTTTTGTCAGTTATATATGATGCAAATATCTTTTCCCAATATGTAGCTTGTCTTTGAGTTTTATGTTTTCTGATGACCAGAAATACTAAAATTTAATGAAATTAAATTTATCAATTTATGATTTGTGCTTTTTGTTTCTTAAGGAATTATTCCCTACTCCAAGTGCATAATGATACTCATCTCTATTGTCTTCTAAAATCTGCAAAGTTTTGCCTTCCACATTAAGTTCTTGATCCATCTAGAACTGACTTTGTCTATCATGTGAGGAAGATGTCCATTTTCATTTTTCCCATATGGATATTTAATTGCCCTAGCACCATTTTTTGAGTTATTTCTCTCTTTCCCCCGCAATCTCCAATGAGATTGATAGCTCTGTTATATGAAAGGTTTCCCTGGATGTATGGGTCTGTTTCTTGGTTTACTATTTGATTCCATTGGACTTTTTGTCTATTTTTACATCTATGCTGTCTTAATTATTATAACTTTATAATAAGTCTTCATCTGGTAAGGCAAGTCCCCCAGATTTTGGTTTTGAATGCATTAAATTTGGGTTCCCTATTAGACATCCAAGTGAAGGTGTCAAATACACGATTGGCTGCGTCTAGAGTTCAGAGGAGTGTTCCACACTGCAAATAACAATTTGGGGGTCAATAGCATATATATGGTATGTAAAGTTACAGGTTAGATGATATCATGAAGGCAGTGAGTGTAAACAAAGGAGAGGAAGCAGAGGGACACCATGTCATTAAAAAGTCAAGGAGATGAGGAGAGATGAACAACGAAGACTGAGAAGGAACGGCCAGCTTGGTAAGAAGAAATGCAGCAGCATCCTTTCCTAGAAGACAGTGAAGAAAAATGTCAAGGACAGAGAGTTATCAACAGTGTGAAATGTTAAGTCATATAGGGTTAGGACTTCCCTGGTGGCGCAGTGGTTAGGAATCTGCCTTCCAATGCAGGGGACACAGGTTCAATCCCTGGTACGGGAAGATCCCTCATACCACAGAGCAACTAAGCCCATGTGCTACAACTACTGAGCCTGTACTCTAGAGCCTGTGAACCACAACTACTGAGCCTGTGTGCCTAGAGCCTGTGCTCCACAACAAGAGAAGCCACAGCAATGAGAAGCCCACACACCTCAACAAAGAAGAACAGCCCCCACTCGCCGCAACTAGAGAAAGCCTGCACGCAGCAAGACTCAATGTAGCCAAAAAGAAAATAAATTTAAAAAAAGTCACAGGGTTAAAGACGGAGAACTGACCACTAGACCACGTAGACCACGTGGAGTCACTGATATCCTTGACGAGAGTAGTTTCTAAGGAGTGGAGAAAAGCTAAAGACTTATTATTGTGGTTTCAAGAGAGAATGAGAGAGGAAGAACGGGCAAAAGTGAATACAGGCAACTACGTTGAGGAATTTTACTGCAAAGGGAAGGAGAAAAATGGAGCAGTAACTGGAGAGGGAAGTAGAATCAAGAGAGGGTTTTTCATTAAATGTCGGAGAGGGTGTGGAGAAAGGGAACCCTCCTGCACTGTTGGTGGGAATGTAATTTGATATGGCCACTATGGAGAACAGTATGGAAGTTCCTTAAAAAACTAAAAACAGAACTACCATATGACCCAGGAATTCTACTACCGGGCATATACCCTGAGAAAACCATAATTCAAAAAGAGTCACGTACCACAATGTTCACTGCAGCTCTATTTACAATAGCCAGGACATGGAAGCAACCTAAGTGTCCATAGACAGATGAATGGATAAAGAAGATGTGGCACATATATACAATGGAGTATTACTCAGCCATAAAATGGAACGAAACTGAGTTATTTGTAGTGAGGTGGATGGACCTAGAGTCTGTCACACAGAGTGAAGTAAGTCAGAAAGAGAAAAACAAATACCGCATGCTAATGCACATATATGGAATATAAAAAAATGGTACTGATGAACCTAGTGGCAGGGCAGGAAGAAAGACGCAGATGTAGAGCATGGACTTGAGGACACAGGGGAGGACAGGAAAGCTGGGACAAAGTGAGAGAGTAGCATGGACATATATACACTACCAAACGTAAAACAGATAGCTAGTGGGAAGCAGCTGCATAGCACAGGGAGATCAGCTTGGTGCTTTGTGACCGCCCAGAGGAGTGGGATACGGAGGGTGGGAGGGAGGCTCAAGAGGGAGGAGATATGGGGACATATGTATACATATAGCTGATTCACTTTGTTGTACAACAGAAACTAACAACATTGTAAAGCAATTATATTCCAATAAAGATATTAAAAAAAGAGAGAGGGTTTTCTTTTTTTGAGGGGGAGGGGATGCTGTTTTAAAGTGGGAGAAATAATAATACCTTTTCAGGCTGATAGGAATCATCCAACAAAGGGAAAAACTGATGAAACAGAAAGAAGAGAGAATTGCTGGAGTGATGGAAGCAAGTGACAAAGTAGAGGAGTTGGCCTTATATCTAAGAGTGTGGAACATTCACCCTGAGCATCAAGACAGTACATGGGCCCAGTTATAGCTATGTGGGTTTATGTAGTGGCTGGAACTTATGGAAGTTCTTTCTCTATTTTTAGTTTTATTGAGATATGACTTACATACGATAGAATGCATAGGTTTTAACTGCACTGCCCCATGAATTTAGTCAAATGTATATACTCAGCAACCACCATCTTAAACAAGATATAGAACATCTCTAAAGTTCCCTCTAGACTTTATTTTTTTGACTCATTCTATTTTCCAGTGAAAAAGTCAGCAAGATTGTCACCAGCTGAGAGGAAGGATGGGGAAGAGGTTTTGGGGATCTGAGGACAGAAAAGGAGGTACAAGACACTTTAAGAGAGCAGAAGAGGGAATGGACTAGAAAAATGAATGTGACTGCTCAGCAGCACTAAGGGCCCTCTTGAGGTTAATGATCACGAAGGTAAAGGGAGATCGTTCAGGATGCCTGAGTGTTCTCCAGTCATGGGTGCAGGCAAAGGTTAGGTGGAAGGCTGAATTTAATGAGGGCTGGGGTTCTTTTGTTTTTTGTGTTTTTTTTGGTACTCGGGCCTCTCACTGCTGTGGCCTCTCCCGTTGCGGAGCACAGGCTCCGGGCGCGCAGGCTCAGTGGCCATGGCTCACGGGCCCAGCCGCTCCGCGGCATGTGGGATCTTCCCGGACCGGGGCACGAACACGTGTCCCCTGCATCGGCAGGCGTACTCCCAACCACTGCGCCACCAGGGAAGCCCTGAGGGTTGGGGTTTTACCAAGAGAAAACAACAAAGTAAGAGAGGGAGGAGTAAGGGGGTTGAAAGTGTATGTAAGGAAACAATGATAATGATAGACAAAAAAAATTTTAATTGAGGATGAAAGTAAGTGAGGCCCTGGGGGGTGGAGGGGGGGTTAGAGACAATGAAAAGGTAGATCAATGGATTAGAACTCCTAGTGGGATGGGATGATTATGGAAATCAGTGTGTTATAAGAAGTGAGCTGGAAAGTCAAAAGATAGGATACCTGAAATTGGAATTACTGGAGGTGCACAGAGAGGGGGTTATAGATATTTATAATGACCAGTTTTAAGATATAACCATGGCTGAGGTCAGGTAGAGGGCAAGAAGGTTAGAAGAAAGGAGGACAACAGATGGAAAGGTAACGTATGGAATGGATTACCCGTATGAATATGGAAATCACCAAAAATTATGACAGGTGTAGCGTATGGTGCAAGGATGCTGAGCAGCATTCACACCTGTGATTCCATCACTCAAGCAATTTTAAAGGCATGGGTTTATTTATTAAGTCTTACTTCCAAGGTTTCTATCAAATGTCAGTTAAAAGTGTATCAAGTTTAAGAAAAACATTTTGATAAACTAAGAAATAAGGATGACCTTATATTTTATTTCATATTCATTACTTTCATTCTGTTCTCCATAATTTTCCTGGGAATGAAGTACCCAATATTAAACACCTACTCTACTTACATGGTGGTAAGCTGCCATTCTGTGAAAAAAGATGTACTTTGTAAAATTATGAAAGGTGAATGAAAGGTGAGTACTTATTTTCCTTTCCTTATTGTCTCAGATTAGGGGGAAAACTTCAAAGTGACTCACTTTGATTAAACTGCTTCATAAGAACTTATTCTCTACCCACTTTTATTTGGAAATCACCATGTTCATTAAAATATTATTTTCTTGTAGGTGTCTGCTACACGCACAGCACGTGAACTCAAAAGATGTTCATGTGTGTGTGTAGGCGGTGGGTGGGTGTTGTACTGTGGTCAGAGAAGGCAGTCTCTTTGTTCTTCTTTTGAAGGAATTTGTTGAGATTTTCTTTGCATCCTAATACATAGTCAATTATAGTGAATGTCTCATGGGTAGTGGAAAAGAATATTGTCATAGGCTGCATTTCTCCGGGAAACCAACTCTGAGGTGGAGACTTGCATGCAGGAAGTTCGTTGGGGAGTGGCTTCAGGAAAGTTTATTGTGGGGAAGTGAGGAAAACAGGATTAGGCAGAGAGAGAAGTTGAAGTTCAATGCAGTCACAACAGTTGCCCCAGATCACCCTACAAGAAGCTCTGGAGCTTCAGAGTTGTCCCCAGTTGAAGCAAAGGGGTCAGACCTTTATCTCTCTAAATTGACAAGTCACTGGACATATGCTGTTCCAGGGAAGGGGGCATGTCCTTGGGCAGATGACTTTCTTTGGCAGAGAGAAATTTCTGGAGAGGGACTTACTGTATTACAGTCAGCAGCCAACACTTCCAGAGCTGGGAAATGGGCATTGCAGTCATGAAGGGCAGAGGGGAATCTGAGTGGCCCTCCACAGCATCTACTAAATACATACATACAAACATACACACACAGACATGCACACATGCACATGCATATGTGATACATTCAGTATATATAGCATATATGACAAATACGGCATTGCAGACTACTGCAATCTGATTACCATTCTTTTTAGGTAACTAATTTTTTTCTGGAAGGTTTTGTATTATCTCTCTATCTAGGCATTGGTCATTTACTGGTCATTCTGCTCTGTACTCAATAGTCCAATCCTATTTGAAGATACACACCTTCAGTCTGTTATTTCTTTTATTGTTTTCTCTCCTCCATTTTGTTTCTTCTTTCCTTTAGCTGTTTCTATGTAATAGATATTGAAACTTCTGGTTCTATCTTCCCTCTCTCTTGTCTTTTATACTTTCCATCTAATTGTCTTTTTGTGTTATATTCTGGGAGAATTCCTCCATTTGATCTGTCACCTCACTAATTTGTTTTTAAACTTTTGTTTTTAATTTGTTTTTAGGTCCACTGCACAATTCTACTCATTTACTGAGTATTTTTAATATTTCAAAACTTATATTTTAAGTTTTTCATATCTATAATTATTTTTATGGATCCAGTATTCTCTTTCTGGGGATACTGACTATATTATTTTAAAGACTTTTGTTAGCTCTGTTAATTTGCTTTCCTTAGGTACTGATTCTCTTTGTTGTGTTTGGTGTCTTCTTTATGGTATGGGTTAATAACTTCAAGTGGCTGGTAATTCCTGGCTCTTTATCTTTGTTTGGAATTTTCTGTTTACCTGTCACAGAGGTCAGGGACATACTGACAGGCAGGGTATGCTGGTTGTTTTTCTTAAGGAAGTGGGGCTTCCCATTTTTTCCTGGGTGTCACTAGCTACCTACCCACCACACTGCCTCTAGCTAAAGCCCCACATTCACAGCCTTGGGCTGTAGTTAACAGCATTAGCTGTCCTCTACTCAGCATAAGCAAGCAAAGGGGAAAGGGCTGATTTATTCTGCTGCTCTTTATGCAGTCTCCTCACTCATCACCCCGCTGACAGCTCCAGGTCCCTCCTTAGCATTGCATCCACTGTGGCTGATGTGCAGCCAGACCCCCTGCCCCTTCTGAGCAATCCTCTCCTGCATGCTTTAGAATATACTTCTCTTTAACAGTCCAATCCTACTTGCTTTTTGCCTTTCAAAGTTAATGGTCTGCTAATGGTAGGCGCTCTTTCTTGTTTTCCAGAGTGGCTGGAGATTTACTCTTTAAAATAAAACAAGATAAAATAAAATATATCTCCCATAATTTCTAAGGATTGGAAAGGCAGGGAATGATGGGCACACATGGTTATCTGCCACACTGATGAAAACTCATCTTACTGACATTTCCATTTCCCCAAACTCAGTAAGTTACCTTCAATTCATATTAGCTGCTATCATTTTGTGTCTAAAAATTGAATTCCTTCCAGAGGAATTCTTCATTTCCCACTGCTCCTATAGGAATTTATGCTCCTATTGTAACCCCTGACTTGCAATTCATATACTTTTTCTGTGTGCCTATTTCAGTAAGTTTCCATTAGACTCTCAACCCTTTAACACAATATAAAACTTCCTTAATAGTCTATGCCTTACTATGAGCACACAATAAATGTTTGCTAAATATTTTTTGACTGACATAAAATGGCAAACTTCTATTTAAGGAGCCAGGATGGAGCAGAATGAAGAATAAGGGCTGTGAAGGAAGGCAATCTGGATTTGAATTTGGCCTGTCACTTACTAGTTGTGTGGTCATGCCACGTTGCTTAACCTTTCTGCCTGTTGTAAGGTTTTCATTTGCAAAACAGGGATAAAAATAGGACTTAGCTAGACTTAACTATGATGTTTTTGTGAGAATTAGAGTAAGTAAAAGTATTTAGAGCAGTGTCTGTCATATGGTAAACAATCAACAGATAATGGCTATGAGTTTTATTAATGTAGCCTTAGAATTAAAAGGAAATTAAGATGAGAGTTCTTAAAGAGATAAAGAACGGTATATTTTGATACAGTCGAAGATGATACAACCAAATAGTCATGTATCTTTTAATAAATATATAACATTTTTCAAGAATATTAATGATAGTTTTAGAATAAAGGGAAAAGTTTAAATAATCAAGTAATAAGACATTTAGATTTGATAATACTAATCTAGAAACAAACCTCAGAAAATATGAAGTAGTTTTCCATGTATAATGTATTTTGTTTAATAGGTAAATGATAATGATAAAGAATATAGAGCAACAAGTATTTTCTTACATCTGTTGTTAAAATTTAGGCTTTCATTTTGGATCATCTTCTTTAAAAAGGTAATACATTTATTTTGGTTTTGACCATTGTAAAATATCAAATATGTCTATATAAGTAAAAAATACTGAAATGTTTAAAGCCTAGAAAAATCCTACGTGGGTCATCTCCCCCCTTCCTCTCCTGGCAGATTTTCCCTAATTATTCCCAATAGGTCCACGCTGCTCTGGCTCCTTGCATTGTACGGTGAAAGTCATCCTACTATGCACAGCCCCACTCCCATAATGAAGCAGAGAGGAGTACCGGGTAAATAAAAGCAACAAAAGTACCAAAAACTGCAATTTAAATTTAATATGATAATTTTTAAGTTACCACAATATTAATAAGTGTGGGGTTATGCTGAGAAAATAAGATTCTTTAAAGAGCAATATTTATTTGTACTTAAAAGGTCAGAAGCCTTTCAAACTCTACCAAATTCCTGGCATACCCACCCCCCACTACAACCTTGCCTTCTCAGTTCAGTCAAGTCAGATGATTGGTTACTGAACAGCTCGTTTTAAGTACTAAAAATTCCGCTCGGGTAATCCTGTAGGGAGAGGAAGAAATCTGGCTTAGAGAATGACCTCTAAATCTAAGACATGGAGGAAAAAAAAATGCACTAAGTAGAATGGTAATTAGCAGGATACTGAAAACAAAGAAGAGAAAGTTTATATAGCTATTCTATTACCGTGTGCATTATAAAGAATATTGTTGTTTGCTGAATAATAGGTCTATCAGACCGATAAAATATGTCTGGACAAAGAAAACAAACTGCTTCCCTGGAAAGCTATTCTGTTTCAGTTCTCCATGATACAGGAGAGATACGCAAGAATGAAAATGACCTTCCATTTAAGAAATGAATTAAATTTGGCAGAGATTTGTAAAATTTACGGATTATGGAAATTTGAAGAAAGACAACTTTGTGATCAACCTTAGAATATATTTATATAATGAGTGACACGTGGTACAGAATCACACCTGGTCATTAGCCTAATTTGGGGAAAATTCTAAGTAAAAGGATAAAAATTCTTGCCTAATCTATAGGATAACCATGTTAGCAGTGGTATAGATAAGTGGATAAATCTTAACAGAGGAACTAGCATGGCTCCAGTCTTAGCAATCCTAAAGAAGCTGTGAAACAAAACAAAAAATCATGTTACAATCGTTGCCTTCATTTTATAGGCAACAAGGGTAACAGAATTTAATATCAAAGGCCAATGAAGCAACCACTATAATTAAAACAGTAAACATCCATGTTTCTAGCCATTACTGGTACCCCTTGGCAGAGTCCTATAATATTAAAAAATACATGCTTAGTCCTCTTCTTGACTCCTCTGGTACTCCAAAAATATTTTACCAAAGCTTATCCTCCAACCATTTTTCCCAGTTACATGCAACTTTGTATTAACTAATGCAGTTACAGTTTTATATTCCTGGGAGAAGAGCAATATCAAACTAATTCACAACTAAAAGAAGATAATGAAACACTGGAAGGAATTGGAAGTAGGAAAGGAAACGAGATAAGAGATCCAACGTCTAATTTCTGTAAGTCTAAGGATCCTTCTAGAACCTATGCATAGGATTCAGAAAGAGGAAATACAAAATTGAACTCAACTACTTATGTATTAGTCTCATTGAATGAGCTGCTGAAGAATTCACAGTAAATACTCTTATCTTGTTAGCTCTGGAGACATGAATTATTTATATGAGAAATCATTAAAATCTGGCTTGTGAACTCTGACAAGCTTCACATCTCACCTTTAATTAAGTAGGAATTAGCTGTAATGTAAATTTATAGAACCTGAAGAGGGTCATAATTAAATGTAATTTCAGGTGAAACATTTAGACAATTCAATCCTATCTTTTCCACTAGGTTTCAGCAGACCACATGTCATAGTAATCACTGCCTCTTAATGAGCTGTTTGCTACTGCAGTCAATAACAGGCTCTGGCTGAAATAAACTCTCATTTGACAGAGGTATTATTTTTAAATGTAAAATGATGATCCCCTGGTTCTACTCTTTTTAAATTGTTGGGCAAATCTTTTTGCTTGCTTTTTATGTGAATTACTTTGTATTTTGGCAAAAACCACAAGGACTTGCTTATGTAAGTAAAGTCTGAGAACATAAACAGTAGTATAGAGGAAAATGAAATTCCTTTTTGGTAAACATTTTCTTAGTGCTTTTCTGTTTTTCCCAAACACTGCATTATAGGAGATTTAACCTTTGAAGTACAGGCATTACCGAGATATTGTGGGTTTGACTCCAGACAACCACAATAGAATGAGTATCACAATAAAGTGAGTCACATGAATTTTTTGATTTCCCAGTGGATATAAAAGTTATGTTTGCAATATAGTGTAGTCTATTAAGTGTGCAATAGCAATATGTCTTAAAAAAATGAACATACCTTAATTAAAAAATAATCTATTGCCACCATCTGAGCCTTCAGCAAGCTGTTAATAGTAACATCAAAGATCACTGGTTACAGATCACTATAACAAATGTAACAGTAATGAAACATATGAAATATTGAGAGAATTGCCAAAATATAACAGAGAGACAAGAAGTGAGCAAATGCTATTGGATAAATGGTGCTGTTATACTTGCTTGTGGCAGAGTTGCCACAAACCTTTGGTTTGTTAAAACAAACAAACAAACAAAACCCCCACAATGTTAGTGAAGTGCAATAAAGTGAAGCACAATAAAACAAGGTATACCTGTATAGACACATAACTACTGAGAAACTTGAGAGGCGTTCTCAGTCTCCCCCCTACAAAAAAAGTGTCCTGCACAGTCTACCACACCCTGATAAAATAACTGCCGCTCAATCTTTCTCTACTCTCCTAAAGAACGTACAGGTCAATACTCAGAAACCCCTCTAAAGGAATAAAATAATGAAATAGCTGGGACCCATTCCTGGCATCTCTAACACCCAATTCCTTGCCATATCCTGTCATTACAAATGCTGAAATATGGCCCATATCAGTCTTTTTTTTTTTTTAATTTTTATTTATTTATTTTTTTGCGGTACGCGGGCCTCTCACTGTTGTGGCCTCTCCCATTGCGGAGCACAGGCTCCGGACGCGCAGGCTCAGCGGCCATGGCTCACAGGCCCAGCTGCTCCGCGGCATGTGGGATCTTCCCAGACCAGGGCACGAACCCGTGTCCCCTGAATCGGCAGGCAGACTCTCAACCACTGCGCCACCAGGGAAGCCCTATCAGTCTACTTTCTGTCTTCATTCTGCCACCATATTCTCGTACCTAGACTTGGTTCCCTCCTGGTTTATCTAGTCTCCTAGATTCCACTGCTTTTGATAAATATATTCTCCACAAAATAGTCACGGTAGCCTTTATAAAACATAAGTTGAGTTATACCATTTTCCTACCTTACACCCTCTGATGCTTTCCTTCTTAAGAGAAAATCCAAAAATTTTAACCTAAGCTATACAGTCTTGCATGATCTGATCTCTGCTTACCTCTCCACCCTCACCTGAAATGGTCTAGTCACAACAACCTCTTCCAATTTTTCAAAGCCACCAAGCTCTTTCCTACTTCAAGCACGAGAACACATATTATTCCCTTTCAATATTCTGGCTCAGAAATTCTTCTCCCTCTTCTCAAGAAGTTTATGTTCTTTACAAATGGTTCAAAATAAGCAACATAAATCAGCTGTGGTAGATTCTGCAGCGTGGCTCTCTCAATCCTTCATTCTGTCCGCCTTCTAGTTGGAAAAACTACATTCTCCAGACACCCTTTTGGCTAGCGTTCTTGATGCAAATTATGTTCCACCAGTGAGATCTGGAAGGCAAAACTGAGCAGAGGCCATCTTTCTGCTGATGGTGCCACAGGCAGACAAGGTAGGAGACAAGTGTTTAGAGGCAGCTGTGGTAGCCAAACTCAGTGCCTGAGTCACCAGATTCTTGGGAATGAGAATCAGTGATGGTGGCAGCAGTGGAGGCAGTAGCAGCAGCAACTTCTGGCTTCTAGAAGCAGAAATGCCCTTAAAATCAATAACTCCAACAGCAGCTCCTGACTCAGGCCTTGCAGCCCTCCTAATGAGTTTGTAAACTTCTTCCCTTTATTAAATCCCTTTTTAAAAAATCCCTAGGCTGGTTTGTTTCCTGCTCTGAACTTTTAGTGATACTTTGAGGTTTCATCTCTCTTCCTCATCTCTACACAAATGGACAATCCCTGCTGCTACTTAGTAAGTACCTTCTTGCCATCTGGCTTTACCACCACTCTCTGGAAACTGCTCTCTCAAAAGTCACCTATAATAATCTGTCTGCTTGCTGAAATCTCTTATATAGCAGCAAAGTTATAAAAGTACCATCAGAAGTAGCATCTTAGTATGGGTATACTTCAATTTATAAAATAGGACAGAGAGTTTATAAAATTTAAGATTACTGATCCCAGAAGCAACATAACTCTCAACAGTTAGTGGAAATATCTTGGTGTCTTAAAGGCTTAGGTTCAGCCTACTAGACTGAATTAAGTGAGTTAATGCCCATAAAATGTCTAGTGCTGTCTGGCTAACTTGGAGGCACACAGCAGTAGATAAACTCATCTTCATATTGTTAAAAAAATAAGCTTAAAACTATAGCTAACCATGAGGCACTCACATAATCTTTTCATTTTAAAAAGCAGGGAGTATTTCCTATGAATCTCACAACTCCCTATTGGGCTGACAATGCAGATGGTTTTCACCTTTTGTAGATATGGATAACCGGGTTCTATGGACAGTCTTAGATCTCCTATCCAGCACTAAAGAAAGGGTGTAGTCAAAGATCCAACCACTTTGGGCAAACTCTTTTCAAAAGGCTAATTTCCTAAACTGCCCCAGGTGCGCTATAATTCCCTTTAGAGTCGCTATGAGCAGCTAAGATTCCAGACTGAGGTTAGTAGCACTTCCGAAACCATCTAACTGCCTCCTGTAATTACCAAGAGCAGCTCAGTCCAACAGAAATATAACAGGAGCCACATTAAAAAGTAAAAACAAACAAGTGAAATTAATTTTAATAATATAATTTATTTAACCTTATATATCCAAAATATTATCATTCCAATGAGTAATTAATATAAAAATTATTAATGAGCTGTTTTACATGATTTCATACTACATCTTCAAAGTCCTGGGTGTATATCACCTGTAAAACACATCTCAATTTGAACCAGTCATGATTCAAGTGCTTGAGAGCAGTAAGTGCCTAGTGGCCATCATGTTGGATAATGGAGACCTAGAGACCGGTAGCTCTCTTTTTTGACCCAGGGTAACTTCTCAGCAACATTCTACCTAAAGGCTGAGCCAAGACTGCTAATATCTATAGTATTAACCTTTCTGACCTAAAGGAGACCTTAGTCTACACAGGACCATAACCTTTAGGGCAATCTAGCCATGCTACTCACACTGCCATACTAGGCTATAATCTAATCTTATCTATCTATCTATCTACCTATCAATTAATCATGTCTGTTGCCCACTTTTCCTCCACAGCTAACATTACAAATGTACACCATTATCCTCAAGCCTGTATCCTTAGCTACATCTTTTCACTCAGCAGACAACTTTGTTTTCTGCTTCACAGAGAAAATTGAGATTATCAAGAATCATCTCCTTAAAATTCCTATACCTACAGTTTTATATATATATATATATATATATATATATACACACACACACACATATATATATGTACATATTTTATCCTCTCCTCTCCTATTCAGTGTCAAAAGAAGAAGTATTTCTTTTCCTTTTAATAATTAACCCTCCTTGGCCACTCTAAGTCAGGAAATTTGCTCCATTACAATTTCAACGTTTCTCTTTCCAATAGCTTCTTTCCTGCCTCCTATATAAATGCTCAAGTCTCTCCCATCACACACACACACACACACACACACACACACACACAAAGAGAGAGAGAGAGAGAGAGAGAGAGAGAGAGAGAGAGAGAGAGAGAGAGGGAGCTTTAATTACTCCCCCATCTCTTCCCTTCCCTTTTTAGAAGTCTTAATAATCTCTATACCCATTTACTCTTTAAACTTGTGCCCCCACAACTCTACCTAAACTGCTTTGGCAAAGGACACCAATAATCTAATTGGTCATAGAATCTCTGCATTCGCGACTTCTCTCCAGCTTTTAGCACTGTGGACCATTCCCTTATTCCTGAATCTCTCCCTTTACTCAGCCCACATGACACCACAGCCCAGGTTCTCCTCCTGACTGTTCCTCCTCAGCCTCCTTTATTTACACATTCCTCCCGCCAAGAGTTCTCTCTTTGCTCTCTTCTTATCTTTTGGCTCTCCCTGGGCAATCTGTTCACTACTAATCATGTCTTTTCAGAGGACTCTTTAATCCCTAAGTTCAGCCCAGTCCTCTCTCCTAAATTCCAAACTGGAATATACAACTGTCTAACCAACATCACCTGGTTATCCCACAGTACTCTTATACTCAATTTGTCCAAAACTAATCTCATTATCTCCCTCCCCACCACAAATCCTCCTCCTCCTAAATTCCTTCTCTTCATGAATAGCACCACCATTCAACCAAGTTATCTAGGCCAAAAGTGTGGGAGTCATCCTAAGACTCCTCTCTCTCTCCCCCTTGGGCCCCATAGCCAATCCATGTCAATCACATGGATTTATTTCTTTAACAAAGCATCCTTTTCTTAACTTTCCTAGTCTGCCCCAACTGCCACAGTTCACCCTCTCATCTTGTGATGAGACCACCATCGTGGTCTCCTAACAAGCCAGCTTGCCTCTACCACCAAAAATGCCACTTATTTGTTCACATATCTGTTTTACTATTGTAATCTGTAAACTCCTTAAGGACAAGGACTATGACCTTTTCATATCCAACACACAGAGAATGCTCATAAAAGAAACACTGAGTAGGGATCTCCCTGGTGGTCCAGTGGTTAAGACTCCACACTCCCAATGCAGGGGGTCCGTGTTCAATCCCTGGTCAGGGAACTAGATCCCACGTGCCGCAACTAAGACCCCACATGCCTCAACTAAAAGATCCTGCATGCCGCAACTAAGACCCAGCGCAGCCAAATAAATAAGTAAATATTAAAAAAAAAAAGAATCACTGAGTAATAGTAGTAATGATTTAGTGCAAGAGAGAATAAATGAATGAAATCACTAACATGCCCAAATTTATAAACTTCATTAACCTGGTTAATGATAGGCAGTGAAATTAGGCCTCTTGGTTACCAATAGTCCGGCTCCCTTTGGCTAAATTACACTCTTCAGAAGTGCCTATTTTAAGAAACCCTGAAGCAGATCCTTTGGAAATGCAAGTAATCACCCTTAATTTATCTATTTTGTGAACCATGATAGTTTTGCATATCAGATTTTTTCCAACTAGGGCACACCTGAGAATGGAATCAAAAACCATAAGCACTGATCCCAAAGCTCTGATAGTGACTTGGTCTGTGACCTTGATTGAGGATAATATTACTATTTTATCACAGATATGAAACACCATGTGGTGAATATAAAATGAGATGGGAGCAATCCACCAGCGTGGCATTAGATTTATAAGTGCAAGCTTATAAGTGACTTTTCCAGTGGGGATATAAAGACATGCCTAATTCCCTGAAGAACTATTGAATCTTATGGTGAATATACATAGCGTAGAAAAGACCAACTCACTGTAAACATTAGAGTTCACAGTATAGTAAATGATCTTTCATTTTATTTGTTTAACTTCTCTATTACTTATTTTTAAGATATATACTCCTCCACTGCTCTATAATGCAATAACTCACATTCTTAAGTATGATCTTGAGGCAAGATCCTCATTTAAAAATGAAACAACTCTGTTTACCATAGTTGCAATATCAACATTTACTTGGTTATATATTTTAAAACCACTCATTTGTGTACAGAATATACTGAATTATTCTATTAATGAGAATATTTCAAAATCAGACTATCCCTTTATCTAGATAATTCAGATTCAAGTTGTTACCCTCAGAAGTATCTTGTTTTCCTTCCCCAAGTCTTTATTGTACAAAGATGTTTCTTTCTCATCTTTAGTCTTTAACTATAATAGCTTTTTTAGGAAGAAATTTTTTTCTTCAGGAGTTATATTCTAAAAGATAACTTCATCCTCCCCCCAAATTCATTTTCTCTTCCCAGGATTACTGTAAACTATCATCTTGAAATACAAAATTTACATTGTTAAAAAGAAAAAAAAATTCCGCATTCTCTTTTCTCTGCCAAAGCAATATTAAGAATGCATAACAGAAATTTTATTTTGTCTTATACTCTGGAATGAAGCAATCTTTTTTTTAAACAAATAACTTTGAACTTTAGTCTGTAGAGTTGAGTATTTTAGAAAATGCCAGAAAAAATAATTTCAAAACTGTCATTGGATAATAATTGGAATAAATGCTGGTCATCTGCAACCTTGGTCTTCTGCTAGCACTCAAACCCATGTCCCAAAACAATTATCTTTCACTAATTCCCCAACCCCCCATCCCGGACAATGCTAATGCCATTTCATTTCTTTCATTCCTAGTGGCATCATTATCTTTCCAAATGTTCAGGTTAGATAATTTAGAGCTATTTCTAACAATTTCATCATTACCCACAACCAATTGATCACTACCTAATTTGCTAATCTCATTTGTTAATCTGCCCCTCCATTTATTCAACGATTATGTATTTATACCTATAATATGTGAAGTACTGGTGCTAAAGTAAGGAAATAAAGATTAATAAGACATTTTTACTCTAAGAGATCACAGCCTTAAAGGAAGTCAGACAGGTAAATAAACAACTAGTGATGTGTCAAGAATTGTTTAACCACCAGCTATCAAAAAACAAACTGATTGGTATTGTTTGCCCATTTCCATGGTGTAAATATGCCCACTGGGACGGAACATGGAGTTGGGAAGTGATGCTAAACTGTATCTTTGCAAGTTCGTGCAAATGACTCCAACATACCACTATAAAACCCCTCATAGCGTGACAGATTCTTCCCTGACTCAAACACCTTTGATAGCTCCCCACTCCATACAAAATAAGTTCAAAGTTATAAGGCGTGGTAATTCAAGGTGCTTCAACTTTGCCCTGAGGTCCTCTTTTAGTCTCATCACTTCATACATATCTGTATAATGTATGCTTTAGAAAATATTTAGAAATGAAAAAGGCTAATGAAAGAGAAGCAAATATTTGTGCATGGACCCAGGATATAAAAGAGGACATACATATTTGCCATAATAGTAAAGAGTTGGTTTGAACCTTCTCTAGGAATTTCTTTCTTTTAAGTAATCAAAAACCATATTCCATGAATTATGAAATAAAAGTATTTCTAAAAATATGCAAAAAATACACCAACAAACTGAATTTCTAAAGGTGTGACGATGAAACCTGGGCAATATAGATAGGAGACCAACCACAATTTACATTGGAGAATCTCAATAAAATTAGAATATTTCTATCACACGAGGGAAGAGCTGTGACCATGTCTCCAGCTATTGCTTTTAGAAGACACTTTACCGGGTGCAGAGTGAAACCTGGGACTTGTACAAATAACAAAATGTCACCACAAACAGGACCCCAGGCTCTAGACATCATTTTGCAGCTCTTTTTGGAGGAGCTTCATGAGAACCCACAGAACGGGGATTTGAATACTTTATTGCTCTGTGGGTTTGGATATGTGCAATATATTTCTTACTTATTTCAGAGGTTTTATTGATTCCACATCCTATGTGGTGAGTGAATTCATTCAAAGACCTAAAGGTACATTTTGTAACAAGTTCATCTTGAAGAGTACACTGGAATAAAACAAGATTCAAGGACAAATGTTCTATGGGTACTTAGAGGTTTTGTTCTGTTTTGTTTGAATGTGTGTGTTCTATCTCAGGCAAGGATAAGTATTTGATCACACGTGTTTTTTAAAAAAACATTCCAAACTAAAACTATACAGTCATGCTTCATGCTACAGAGCTTTGGTGACTTGATTCTTCCAATAGTTTCTATGCAACAAATGACGGGAAATAAATCCAGGCCCTGCCTGTGGGTACTTCCTGGGCCTGTCTCATTATGGGCTTACCTCCATTCAAGTGAATGTCCAGGTTATTCTCCTTAAACTCCACAAGAAGTGCACCTGGCTTGGCTAAGAGGTGAGGCACACCTCTCTGTACTTGCCCGGGGACACAGAATAACCACATTCCAGCTATTTTTCAGGGAGTTTAACCTTGAACTTGGTGCCACTCAGTATTACCAAAATACTTACTTAAAGAAGAAAATGTATAGAGATCGCTTCAATAAAATACAAACAACATATCCTTCCTTTTAGAACTCTATCCCTATACTGCACCACATCCTACAGTACAGGAATAGAAATCACGCTGATTTCTCATACAATTGTTGCCCACTGGGTGATACCATCAGCTTCTTATAAGGAATAGACTATGAAACTTGCTGCCATTGAAGACAGTGAGTGCTAGATCACATAGTGCCTTCTTCTGGGATCCATGAAGGAACTTCCTCCTAGGTATCAGGAAAAGTTAGGATTTTTTTTTTTAAGAAACTAGTTTATCTCATGGACACTGCCAGTCGTATAATTTGATTGCCTGGACGTCTAAAAACTAAGAGCCACATTGTGGCGCCCTGTAACAAAAGTACAGGATTTTTTTTTTTTTTTTTTTTTTTTTTTTTTTTTTTTTTTTTTTTTTTTTTTTTTTTGGCGT
>NW_006785816.1:3113056-3119057 GCF_000442215.2 Lipotes vexillifer
CCCGCGTCTCCTGCATCGGCAGGCGGACTCTCAAGCACTGCGCCACCAGGGAAGCCCAAAAGTACAGGATTTTGTGGCATGCATTTTATCATGTGTAGTCTCATTTCCTCACTCATTTTAATTTACCTTATCATCTTGCATAAATGCTCCTAAACTACCTTAAATCATAACTGGAAAAAAGGAAATTTAAAATAAATAAATAAATAAATAAATAAATAAATGTATTAATGCCAATCTTGTATGCTTTTTAAAAGATAGTGTTAACTTATAATAAAATATCTGTTTATATATAATTGCAACTATTATATTGATATGTAACTGTAGGCATTCTTGTTGCAGGCACTCAAACAATGAATGTTTAAAAATCACAAAACTTCCATTCATGTGCTAAATATCTCACTTTTTGAAAGATTTATTTACTTTTATAAAACTAAACTCATAAAATACTTGTATGACCATTTGCTTTATTTATTCAACAAGCTGTATCAAAAGGAGTTCTATATTTAAATCAATGCCGTGGTACATCTGCTCATGTAACTCAGCCATTTTCAAAATATAATCATTTATATATTTGATTCTGCTTTTAAAACATGATAAAAAGCTGGTTTTGAAAGGCAATAAATAGTGTATACAGTGTGTTTAACCAAATAGAATTTTCTGCATAAGGGGGAAAAAACTTCAAAGACAAATTATTGCTTTGGCACACAGCCATTCATCCTTAGTTAAAATTCATGTATAAGTTGTTTTGCGTATTGTTTGTACAACCCAAAGACTCAAATGTGACAAGACCATAACAGAACTAGGCACTGTATGCTGGTAATTCAAATGAGTGCTGCTCACTGTAATGCCTACTGTTTACTATCTCCTCAGGTTAATTAGTGTTCTAAATATTACATAATTCCCGTGTATATTGACGCACTTCAGGAACCAACATAAGCCCTGCTATTCAAAGAAAATACTTTACAAAGGAAACCATGTAATCATTTAAGTCAAAGTCTATTAAGCTACTCCTGTGGTTTTAGAAAGGACAAAAGTTGTAAATGAATAAATACCTTTTATCTTCTGACCCAGTAATTTCACCTGTAGGAATTTATTCTAAAGTAATAATAAAAACCTGTACAAACATTTATTTATAAATCTGATCTCTGCAATGCCCTTGACATAAGAGTAAATCAACAGTAGGGGAATGGTTAACTAATCCATATGTTGGAATATTATGCAAGTCTTAATAACCAGGTTATGGAAGTATATTTAATGACATTAGAAAAGATCACAACTTATTTTTAATTAAATAAGGAAGCTACATAATTGTAAATATTGTATGATCACAATTTTTTATAATATGCATAAAAATGGTTTGAGGCCAAAATGTGTATTTCTGGCAAGTAGAGAAACAACAGTAGTTTTTAAATTTTTTTATAGTTGGCTCTTGGTTCTTTTACATAATTTTCCTTATTTTTGTGGGGTATTTTTGGGGTGGGGGTAATAAACATGAACTACTTCAGTAATTCAGAAAAAAATGATAAAAATTCCATTAAAAAATGATTCGTTTCACTAGTTGCAGAACAGAGGTATCTTCAATTTTAGTGTGCCTGATTTCACTTGTGAGGAATTATACTGAAGTAGATTTGGGGCCTGGGGAGAGAGGCAATATAGAAAAGTATAGGCTAGGAAGACTCACACCAAATAACATCTGGCACTTACATTTCACAGGAAGGAAGCAAGTGACTATTTCTACCAAAATAATCAGAAAAATGAGTCCTATCTGGATACTTTAATATTGGCAATCAAAGTTTGAAGTGCACATAATCTCCTAGATTAGTGTGTTCTCTATTTGGGGAAACAAGGGAAATCAACAGTGGACTCTGTGGTAATGAACATGAGTTTCTTGGTTGCCATTATAGCCTGGGGACTCAGTCATTGCTTGTTGATAATTCTTTTTTCTTTTTTTTCTTTTTTTTGCGGTATGCAGGCCTCTCACTGTTGTGGCCTCTCCCATTGCAGAGCACAGGCTCCGGACGTGCAGGCTCAGTGGCCATGGCGCACGGGCCCAGCCGCTGCGCAGCATGTGGGATCTTCCCGGACCGGAGCACGAACCCGTGTCCCCTGCATTGGCAGGCGGACTCTCAACCACTGCACCACCAGGGAAGCCCTTGTTGATAATTCTTAATGGTCCACTTTTGAATTCCATCAAAAATAGGAAGGAAAAAATTTATAAAGTTTAGAGTAAGTTTATGCACAATTCTTGACCCTGAAATGTGATACCCATAGGATTTGAGTCTACCAGGAAAACTGCATCTGCTCCTCAAAGCTAGATATCTCAAGTAAGAGCAAAAGCTAGAAAAAGACTGGATAACTCAGATGACTGAAAATGTGTTATAAAGGCCTTTGCTTTTAAGCCTAAATTAAGTGAAGCCAGAAGTAGAAGGTATTCACATACAATCTCAACCAGTCTGTTATCTGTTAAAATGAGTAAGCTAAACTCCATTCCCACTGATCAGGTAGAGAAATCAGAAAAAAAGATAAAAAAAGACATCTCACACCTTCAATTATTCACAGAAATTGACTTAAATCTATGTTTACATCTTAGTGCTGTTTTAATATTGCAGGCAAATGAAGCATTTAACAAAATTTAAATCTTTTGTCCTTTTATGAAACAAATAACATCATTGACAGACATTTGTTGAAAGTCTGTTAAAGACTTGGCACTTGAAGTGTCATCTGTAGACCAACTGTACCACATCACTTGAGAATGTCATAAATAGAGAATTTCAGGCCCCACCCTACACTGACTGAATCACAACCTACAGTTCAACAAGATCCCAAGGGGTTTCCTATGTTCATGAAAGTTGGAGAAATACTGTGTTAGAGTATTTTGCGGGGTACTGGAGATGACAAAAAGGTGTAACACAGGTACTCTAATTAGTATCTAGACCAGGAGGTGAGGAACATTCATAAAAGAAAATTATACAAGGAGCATATGCCAACTGCCAGATAACAAGTGTAGACAATGAGTGATATAGCAGTTCAAAGGCAAAAGTCACTCAAGGTTGGGGCAGTTTGTGGTGTCTTAAAGGAAAAAGAATACTTGGAAAAGAAGGAAAAAGTGAATATGGTATACTCAACCCAACTTTGGGTAAATCTACTCTCTAGAAGTGTTGTAACTATGACATAACTAGAGCTCTGAGGACTGAGTAGAGTCAGGAGAGAAACAGTTAGCATGCACTTGGTCTTGTCCAAAATATCTATAAGACATTTACTTCATAAGACATTTGGTCCACATCAAAAAGGTCCTTGAAATTTGGTTCTATCCAGAATGTCCATGAGCATATCTGGTTCATGCCAAATGGTTCTGGACAGGACAAACAGCAAGGACCTTTTGGCATGGATCAAATTACTTATGGACATTTTAGACAGGACCATATGGTTCTACAAATATCAGGGACCTTTTTGTATGGACCAAATGTCTAATGGATGTTTTAGAGAGGACAAAATGTCCTGCAAAGAGAGAAACTATTAAGTCTGAGTAACTTACAGCAAAATATGCTTGAAAATAGCATACCAATCAGGTAGCAAAGCTTCAGAAGATAAAGGAGTGAGGAATCTTGAGAGATCACATTGGTTTATTCTAAAATTACAACCTTCTATGAGTGAGAACAAGTTTTTTAAATCCATATAAATTTTACTTTTTACATTAAATGTCTTAAAAAAAACGAGTTTTACTTAAAATGTAGGGAAACCTCTTTTTGAAGCACTACTGAAAGGGTTCTACTGCAAAGTACAGAATCCTTTTATGATATATGTAGTCAATTCCTAAATTATATGTACTTTGAGTTAATATTTTCATTTATTTTAATTTCTCTCAAAAAGATCATACTTGTACTTACTACAGAGGAGCAATGATTACTGTTTTGTTATCTAGTGTCACCAATCAAAAATCAATATACAAAGGAGAAAGGGTGGCACTTATTTGCATGGGTTTTTTAAGGGCCTCTAAAATCCCTCTTTTTGGCCTTGCAAGTGGTAGGACTGTCTCACTGAGATATAAATAAAATGCTTTACTAACGACATCCTGAGAACACCATGGCTCAGTACTATTCATGCCAACTGTAACTGATCCTGGGCTCAAACTTGGCACTACTGTCAGTGGCTTTTACCTATTGAGAAACTGGTAAGGTGGCAGGCTCTTACTGTCCAAAAATGGTAATTCCCCAGAGACTCAAGAAGGTTTAAAAATATCTTCCTTCCATCTCAACACAAAGACTACTGTCTTTAAGTAGTACCAACAGCGCTGACATTTGAAACTGACAAATAGCACATGTGCATTAGGGAGATAAGGCCTGGCACATGTTGCTGTAGCCTCCTGGGATTTTAGAACGCTATCAGCTCCAGCTGGTGGCTGTGCCCCATTCCCCAGTGTGCACTGCTGCTTTGGGGAAACTAGCCCCTCCTTCTAATTGTGATGGGGATGTGTCTGATTGTAATACGGCTATTTTTGAAGACCTTCAAAACAAGCAATCTCCTCTATGAATAAGAAAACGGAAAGAAAGAAAGAGGTAAAATGTTAAGCTAAACGATCTTAATGGAAAAAGTATTGTCTGGTAGAAAACAGTTAAAGCAGCCAAAGGGAGATAAAAGAATCCCTAGGAAGGAATATTTTTTGAAATAAAAAGGAAAATAAATGAGAGGAAAACGAGACTAAAAGGGAAAATTCCTTGTGAGAATCATTCAGAAAAACGTACTGGACAATAGTGCTGATATGTGAAGAGGGAAATGAAAAAAAGTCAAATGCCAAAATTACACGAAGGAAAGAAAGAAAGAAAGGAGAAAGGTCCATTATGGAAGAAAAAAGATGGTTACCAAAATTTTCCAATCCCTGTGGGGACCTAGGTGGCAATTATGGAATAAAAGACAAGAAGCTGGTGGGGGGCGGGGGAAGTAGAGAAGAGGACACAGTACTTCTCCATGATAGAAGATGCTAGGGCCAGAGGAGCAAGCAAAGCCAAAAACCTTGCAGGGAAATCAAAATTCAAAATACTAGGAGAGTCAGAAAAAGTGCCAAACCCAAAAGGATACATAGGCAAGGATCTTCAAAATAGTTAAAATTTTATGGGTGATGGTTTCATGATGTGTTATCAAAGTGAACTGGAATGTCATAAAGCTATGTCATATAGCAATGACTGGATATAGCAGCCACAATAAATAGTACATAAAATACGTATTTAAGCAATAGAAAATGGAAATGTAATTAATATAATTAATATTCATCTTTCGAAAAAAAAAGTACAATGAGTACCTATGCCAGATACTCTTCCTGATATATTGGTGAGAAAATAAAAAATCCCTTCCTTCCTGGAGTTTATATGCTAGTGGGAGAAAACAAAAAATACATGTGTTCAATAGGTAAATGATAACGTATGTTTAGAAGCTAACACCTGTGACAGAAAAAAGTAAAACAAAATAGGGCAAGATAAGCAATTGAGAATGTCAGGGTGTTGCAACTGTAAAGAGCAGTGGGGTTGGGGCAGATTAGACCTCTTTTACGTGAGACATTCAAGTACAAGCGCTATTAAGCACAAATAACTGATGTAACAAAGAACCAATTTGGATTTCTGTAAGCAAATTGTGTTTGATACATGGATGGCATTTTGGTATTGTTGTTATCCAAAGGCTTAAATAAGCTATATTTGCTGTAAGAATTTTACCTTGAAATATTCTAACAAATATATTCCACTTTTCATGTTACCCTTAACTTCTCTTTTGTCAATCCGAAGAAAATGAAAACACTAATTAAAAAGATATATGGGGCTTCCCTGGTGGCGCAGTGGCTGAGAGTCTGCCTGTCGATGCAGGGGACATGGGTTCGTGCTCCGGTCCGGGAGGATCCCACATGCCGCGGAGCGGCTGGGCCCGTAAGCCATGGCCGCTGAGCCTGCGCGTCCGGAGCCTGTGCTCCGCAAATGGGAGAGGCCACAACAGTGAGAGGCCCGCATAACGCAAG
>NW_006785816.1:3119118-3128854 GCF_000442215.2 Lipotes vexillifer
GAAGATCCCACACACCTTGGAGTGGCTGGGCCCGTGAGCCATGGCCACTGAGCCTGCACGTCTGCAGCCTGAGCTCCACAATGGCAGAGGCCACAACAGTGAGAGGCCCATGTACCCCCCCCCAAAAAAAAAAGATATATGCACTGCAATGTTCATAGCAGGATTAGTTACAATAGTCAAAATATGGAAGCAACCTAAGTGTCCATCAACAGACGAATGGATAAAGATGTGGTGTATACACACACACACACACACACACACACACACACACACAATGGAATATTAACCATAAAAAAGAATGAAATTTTGCCATTTGCAACAACATGGATGGATCTGGATGGTATTATGCTCAGTGAGGTAAGTCATACAGAGACAAATACTATATGTTTTTACTTATACGTGGAATACAAAAAATAAAACAAACGAATGAATATACCAAAACACAAATAGACTCACAGATACAAGAACAAACTAGTGGTTACCAGTGAGGAGAGGGAAATGGGGAGGGGCAAGACAGGGGTAGAGGATTAAGAGCTACACACTACTATGTATAAAATAAATAAGCTACAGGGCTTCCCTGGTGGCGCAGTGGTTGAGAGTCCACCTGCCGACGCAGGGGACAAGGGTTCGTGCCCCGGTCAGGGAAGATCCCACGTGCCACGGAGCAGCTAGGCCCGTGAGCCACGGCCACTGAGCCTGCGCATCCAGAGCCCGTGCTCCGCAACGGGAGAGGCCACAACAGTGAGAGGCCCGTGTACCGCAAAAAATAATAATAATAATAAAATAAATAAATAAATAAGCTACAAAGATATATTGTATAGCACAGGGAATATAGCCAGTATTTTATAATAACTTTAAATGGAGTACAACTATAAAAGTACTGAATCACTATGTTGTATAGCTGAAACTAATATTGTAAATTAACTATACTTCAATTAAAATAATTAATTAAAAATAAGTAAAGCAAAACCATTTCTTTTGACCTTGTAGCAACAGTACTCATTAAGGCCATGTTCACTGTCAGTCTTCAGAAGCTGTCCTTAAAGTGCTCCCCATCTTCCTGTTGTCTTATTTTACTTATCTTCTGTTGTTTGCCTTCCCATTAGAACAAAAACTCTGTGAAGGCAGGGATTTTTTTTTTTTTTTTTTTTTTGTGCAGGATCCCCTGGCCTAGTATTGCCTGACATAAAAAGTACTTGGTAAATATCTGAATGAATGAAAGCAGGTAATTAAGAATTGTTTTTAGAAAGGAACAGCCATTTGGTAAATTATTAGGATACTTCCATAATTAACAAAAGGCTTGGAAGTCAGAGATTAAACATTTGTGGTTTCAAGTACTTAAAATACTGAAGGTGTGTGACATGCAATAAAACATTGCAGAGGCTTGTGAATGGGAGCAAATCACTTATCAAGGGAGCTGCTCAGCCTCTGACATGAAAGGTGGCTTTGTCATTTTCTACTAGTGAGTGAGCACATCTGTATGGAGCAAGTTATTTGCTAGAGTGGTGCAAGAACTGGAGAGTCAAGATCTCAGGATGTAGCCCTCTTACTTTACAAAGAGCTTTTAATATAATAAAATTCCAGTCCCTAATCTAACCGTGCGGAAGCAGCCTGGTAAAGTGGTCAGAGTACAGAAATGGCTTGAACTTAGTGAGTGACCTGGACAGGTCACTGCATATTTCAATGCAGTTTCCTCATAGGTAAAAAGGAAAAGACAGTAATATCAGTAAATAACAGTACTTATATCTCACCAATTTATTTTTAGGACCAAGTGAAGTAATGTATATTTAATTCCTTTAAAAATTGAAAAAGAACTTTGGAAAAATATATTACTTCTCAAAATAAAAACTATGATTAATATTCAGAAAAACTCCAGGTTTATGCAATACCTGGAAGTTGTATTCTTATTTATATTTAACTGTACAATTTTGAATGAATCATTACTTCTCAGGTCTGGTTAACTCCATCATCATGACTATAAAATTGTACATTATTCAAAAATTGTAAAAAACAGATAAACAAACCTTATATATCTTGTTGGATGTCAACATTCTTTAAAAGACAGACAAGACAAAATAATAAAACAATAAAATGTCTCAAAATCAAATCAAATGTATGTCTGGAACAAAGTCAGACATATAAATCAATGAGAGAGCACAGAAACAAACCAATACATCTACTGTCAACTGATTTCCAACAAAGGTGCCAAAACCATTCAATGGGGAAACAACAGTCTTTTCAACAAATGATTCTACAACAACGGAATAACCACATGCAAAAGAATGAAGCTTAATCCTTATCTCACACCAAGTACAAATATTAAGTAAAAATAGATTAAGACCTAAAAGTAAAAACTAAAACTATAAAACTTTTAGAAGACAACATAGGGGTAAAAGCTTCATGACCTTGGCTGTGGAAAATGATTTTTAAATACAACACAAAAAGCACAAGCATTGGGCTTCCCTGGTGGTGCAGTGGTTGAGAATCTGCCTGCTAATGCAGGGACACGGGTTCGAGCCCTGGTCTGGGAGGATCCCACATGCTGCAGAGCAACTAGGCCTGTGAGCCACAGCTACTGAGCCTGCGTGTCTGGAGCCTGTGCTCCGCAACAACAGAGGACGCGATAGTGAGAGGCCCGCGCACCACGATGAAGAGTGGCCCCCACTTGCCACAACTAGAGAAAGCCCTCGAACAGAAACGAAGACCCAACACAACCATAAATAAATAAATAAATTTAAAAAAAACAACACAAGCATCAAAAGAAAAAAATATATAAATTAGACTTTGTTAAAATTGAAAACCTGTTTTTAAGCTTCAAAGGACACCATCAAGAAAATAAAAAGACAACCCAGAGAATGGGAAAAACAATATCAATATTTGCAAATTGCATACCAGATAAGAGACTCGTATCAAGAATATACAAAGAACTCTTACAACTCAGTAATAAAAAGAGAGATGCACGAGTTAAAAAACAGGCAAAAGAACTAAATAGATAATTCCTCCAAGGAAGATACACAAATGGACAGTAGTACAACAAAAGATGCTTGACATCATTACTCAACAGGGAAATGCAAATCAAAACCACTGGGATGGTTAACATCAAAAAGTCAGGTAACAGGGGTTTCCTTGGTGGTGCAGTGGTTGAGAGTCCGCCTGCCGATGCAGGGGACACGGGTTCATGCCCCGGTCGGGGAAGATCCCACACGCCGTGGAGCGGCTGGGCCTGTAAGCCATGGCCGCTGAGCCTGCGCGTCCGGAGCCTGTGCTCTGCGGCGGGAGAGGCCGCAGCAGTGAGAGGCCAGTGAGAGGCCCGTGTACCGCAAAAAAAAAAAAAAAAGTCAGGTAACAGGCCAGACGGCAGACAGCAGAAGCAAGAAGAACTACAATCCTGCAGCCTGTGGAACAAAAACCACATTCACAGAAAGACAGACAAGATGAAAAGGCAGAGGGCTATATACCAGATGAAGGAACAAGATAAAAACCCAGAAAAACAACCAAATGAAGTGGAGACAGGCAACCTTCCAGAAAAAGAATTCAGAATAATGAAGGTGAAGATGATCCAGGACCTTGTAAAAAGAATGCAGGCAAAGATCGAGAAGACACAGGAAATGTTTAGCAAACACCTAGAGGAATTAAAGAACAAACAAACAGAGATGAACAATACAGTAACTAAAATGAAAACTACACTAGAAGGAATCAATAGCAGAATAACTGTGGCAGAAAAACGGATAAGTGACCTGGAAGACAGAATGGTGGAATTCACTGCTGCAGAACAGAATAAAGAAAAAAGAAAGAAAAGAAATGAAGACAGCCTAAGAGACCTCTGGGACAACATTAAAAGCAACAACATTCACATTATAGGGGTCCCAGAAGGAGAAGAGAGAGAGAAAGGACACGAGAAAATATTTGAAGGGATTACAGTCGAAAACTTCCCTAGCATGGGAAAGGAAATAGCCACCCAAGTCCAGGAAGCGTAGAGAGTCCCATACAGGATAAACCTAAGGAGAAACACATTGAGACACATAGTAATCAAATTGGCAAAAATTAAAGACAAAGAAAAATTATTGAAAGCAGCAAGGGAAAAATGAAAAATAACATACAAGGGAACTCCCATAAGGTTAACAGCTGATTTCTCAGCAGAAACTCTACAAGCCAGAAGGGAGTGGCATGATATACTTAAAGTGATGAAAGGGAAGAACCTCCAACCAAGATTACTCTACCTGGCAAGAATCTCATTCAGATTCGATGGAGAAATCAAAAGCTTTACAGACAAGCAAAAGCTAACAGAATTCAGCACCACCAAACCAGCTCTACAAAAAATGCTAAAGGAACTTCTCTAAGTAGGAAACACAAGAGAAGAAAAGGACCTACAAAAACAAACCCTAAACAATTAAGAAAATGGTCACAGGAACATACATATTGATAATTACTGTAAATGTGAATGGATTAAATGCTCCAACCAAAAGACACAGGCTTGCTGAATGGATACAAAAACAAGACGCATATATATGCTGTCTACAAGAGACCCACTTCAGACCTAAGAACACATACAAACTGAAGGTAAGGGGATGGAAAAAGATATTCAATGCAAATGGAAATTAAAAGAAAGCTGGAGTAGCAATACTCATATCACATAAAATAGACTTTAAAGAATGTTACAAGAGACAAAGAAGGACACTACACAGTGATCAAGGGATCAATCCAAGAAGATATAACATTTGTAAATATATATGAACCCAACACAGAAACACCTCAATACATAAGGCAAGTGCTAACAGCTATAAAAGAGGAAACCGAGAGTAACACAATAATAGTGGGGGACATTTAACACCTCACTTACACCCATGGACAGATCATCCAAAATGAGAATAAATAAGGAAAGAGAAGCTGTAAATGACACAAGGAACCAGAAAGATTTAATTGATATTTATAGGACATTCCATCCAAAAACAGAAGATTACAGTTTCTTCTCAAGTGTGCACAGAACATTCTCCAGGATACATCACATCTTGGGTAATAAATCAAGCCTCAGTAAATTTAAGAAAATTGAAATTGTATCAAGCATCTTTTCTGACCACAATGCTATGAGATTAGAAATCAATTACAGGGAAAATAACGTACAAAACACAAACACATGGAGGCTAAACAATACGTCACTAAATAACCAAGAGATCACTGAAGAAATCAAAGAGGAAATCAAAAAATACCTAGAGACAAATGACAATGAAAACACTATGATCCAAAACCTATGGGATGCAGCAAAAGCAGTTCTAAGAGGGAAGTTTATAGCTATATAAGCCTACCTCAAGAAACAAGAAAAATCTCAAATAAACAATCTAACCTTAAACCTAAAGGAACTAGAGAAAGAAGAACAAACAAAACCCAAAGTTAGCAGAAGGAAAGAAATCATAAAGATCAGAGCAGAAATAAATGAAATTGAAACAAAGAAAACAATAGCAAAGATAAATAAAACGAAAAGCTGGTCCTTTGGGAAGATAAACAAAATTGATAAACCATTAGCCAGATTCATGAAGAAAAAGAGGGAGAGGACTGAAATCAAAAAATTAGAAATGAAAAAGGAGAAGTTAACAGACACCACAGAAATACAAAGCATCCTAAGAGACTATTACAAGCATCACTATGCCAATAAAATGGATAACCTGGAAGATATGGACAAATTCTTAGAAAGGTATAACCTTCCAAGACTGAACCAGGAAGAAATGGAAAATATGAACAGAACATTCACAAGTAATGAAATGGAAACTGTGATTAAAAATCTTCCAACAAACAAAAGTCCAGGACCAGATGGCTTCACAGGTGAATTCTATCAAACATTTAGAGGAGAGCTAACACCCATCCTTCTCAAACTCTTCCAAAAAACTTCAGATGAAGGAACACTCCCAAACTCATTCTATGAGGCCACCATCACCCTCATACCAAAACCAGACAAAGATACTACAAAAATATCACTGAGGAATACAGATGCAGAAATCCTGAACAAAATACTAGCAAACAGAATTCAGCAACACATTAAAAGGATCATACACCATGATCAAGTGGGATTTATCCCAGGGATGCAAGGATTCTTCAATATACGCAAATCAATGTGATACATTCTTCAGTTTGTTGATATTAACAAACTGAAGAAGAAAAAACATATGATCATCTCAATAGATGCAGAAAAAGTTTTTGACAAAATTCAACACCCATTTGTGATAAAAACTCTCCAGACAGTGGGCACAGAGGGAACCTACCTCAACATAATAAAGGCCATATATGACAAAACCACAGCCAACATCATTCTCAATGGTGAAAAACTGAAAGCATTTCCTCTAAGATCAGGAACAAGACAAGGATGCCTACTCTCGCCACTATCATTCAATGTAATTTTGGAAGTCCTAACCACAGCAATCAGAAAAGAAAAAGAAATAAAAGGAATTCAAATTGGAAAAGAAGTAAAACTGTCACTGTTTGCAGATGACAGGATACTATACATAGAGAATCCTAAAGATGTCATCAGAAAACTACTAGAGCTAATCAATAAATCTGGTAATGTTGCAGGATACAAAATTAATGCACAGAAATCTCTTGCATTCCTATATACTAACGATGAAAAATCTGAAAGAGAAATTAAGGAAACACTCCCATTTACCACTGCAACAAAAAGAATAAAATACCTAGGAATAAACCTACCTAGGGAGAGAAAAGACCTTTATGCAGAAACCTATAAGACACTGATGAAAGAAATTAAAGTTGATACCAACTGATGGAGAAATACAAGGTGTTCTTGGATGGGAAGAATCAATATTGTGAAAATGTCTATACTACCCAAAGCAATCTACAGATTCAATGCAACCCCTATCAAATTACCAATGGCATTTTTTACGGAAGTAAAACAAAAAATCTTAAAATTTGTATGGAGACAGAAAAGACCCTGTATAGCCAAAGCAGTCTTGAGGGAAAAAAACTGAGCTGGAGGAGTCAGACTCCTTCAGACTATACTACAAAGCTACAGTAATCAAGACAGTATGGTACTGGCACAAAAACAGAAGCATAGATCAATGGAAGAAGATAGATAGCCCAGAGATAAACCCACACACCTAAGGTCAACTAATCTATGACAAAGTAGGGAAGGATACACAATGGAGAAAAGACAGTCTCTTCAATAAGTGCTGCTGGGAAAACTGGACAGCTACATGTAAAACAATGAAATTAGAACACTCCCTAATACCATACACAAAGATACACTCAAAATAGTTTAGAGACCTAAATGTAAGACCAGGCACTATAAAACTCTTAGAGGAAAACAGAGGACAAACACTCTATGACATAAATCACAGCAAGATCCTTTTTGACCCACCTCCTAAAGAAATGGAAATAAAAACAAAAATAAATAAATGGGACCTAATGAAACTTAAAAGCTTTTGCACAGCAAAGGAAGCTAAAAACAAGACAAAAAGACAACCCTTGGAATGGGAGAAAATATTTGCAAATGAATCAATGGACAAAGGATTAATCTCCAAAATATATAAAGAGCTCATGCAGCTCCATATTAAATAAACAAACAACCCAATCCAAAAATGGGCAGAAGACCTAAATAGACATTTCTCCAAAGAAGATGTACAGATGGCCAAGAAGTACATGAAAATCTGCTCAATATCACTAATTATTAGAGAAATACGAATCAAAACTACAATGAGGTATCACCTCACACCAGTTAGAATGGGCATCATCAGAAAATCTACAAACTAAAAATCCTGGAGAGGGTGTGGAGAAAAGGGAACCCTCTTGCACTGTTGGTGGGAATATAAATTGATACAGCCACTATGGCAAACAGTATGGAGTTTCCTTAAAAAACTAAAAATAGAATTACCATATGATCCAGCAATCCCACTACTGGGCAAGTACTCAGAGAAAACCATAATTCAAAAAGACACATGCACTCCAATGTTCACTGCAGCACTATTTACAATAGCCAGGTCATGGAAACAACCTAAATGCCCATCGACAGAAGAATGGATAAAGAAGTTGTGGTACATATATACAATGGAATATTACTCAGCCATAAAAAGGAACGAAACTGGGTCATTTGTTGAGACGTGGATGGATCTAGAGACTGTCATACAGAGTGAAGTAAGTCAGAAAGAGAAAAACAAATATCGTATATTAATGGATATATGTGGAATCTATAGAAATGGTACCGATGAACCGGTTTTCAGGACAGAAGTTGAGACATAGATGTAGAGAACAAACATATGGACAGTAAGCAGCGAAAGCCGCAGCATGGGTGGTGGTGGTGTGATGAATTGGGTGATTGGTATTGACATGTATACACTGATGTGTATAAAACTGATGACTAATAAGAAAAAAAAAAGAAATAAAAGCTGAGATGAAATGAGACCTGACTATTGGAAGGAAAGAGGAGTGAAGGGAGAAAAAAAGATGGAGAAGGAAAACTTATAAAATAAACATGAAAATTTTATTTGGAAACAATGAAAGTTTGTGGTAAATAAAGGTTTTTATTTTAGAAACAAACACACACACACACACACATAGTTTGTAAAAAAATCAGTAATATTCTAGATTGAAACTTTGTACATAGAAATTTTACATTTCCTCAAAGTGTTTACCTGGTAATATTTTTGGATCCTGGAACTACTTAACCAGTGAGACCTTTCTGTATGAATAGCTAATCATAAGAATGGGGTATGTAATGGTAGAAGTCTGTACTCCCCTATAGATTTTCAACACTTTCTCCTCAACAACCAATTCTGTATAATAACTCAGCTTTAAATTTGCTTCTGTTGAAATGAAAATAAAAGCAAATAGGTTTGCGGGAAAAAAATAAGTCAGGTAACAAGTATCAGTGAGGATGTGGAGAAACCAAGACTTTCATATACTGCTAGTGGTAATGTCAAATGGTGCAGTAGCTTTGGAAAACTTGTCTGGCCGATCTTCAATTAAACATAGGGTTACTATATGATCCAGCAATACTCATCTCAGGCATACACCCAAGAGAATTGAAAACATACATCCCCACAAACCTGTACACAGCGTTTACAGTAGCATTATTCATAATGACCAAGGAAAGGAAACAACACAAATGTCCATCAACTGACAAACGGATAAACAAAATGTGATATATCTATAAAATGAATGCTATTCAGCCATAAAAAGAAGGTACTGAATACATGGTACAACATGGATGAACCTTGAAAACGTTATGCTATGAGAAAGAAGCCAGTCACAAAAGATCACATATTAAATGATTCCATTCATATGAAATGTCCAGAGCAGGGACATCTACAGAGGCGGGGAGCAGATCAGTGGCTGCACAGTGCTGTGGGGTAGGAAGGAAATAGCAGAAGGTATGGAGTTTTTTTTGAGGTGATATTCTAAATGTTCTAAAACAGACTGTGATAATGGTTGCACATATGTGTAAATATACTAAAAACTATTGCACCGTACATTTTAAAACAGGTAAATTGTATTGGTATGCGATTTATATCTCAATAGTGCTATTTAAAAAGCAAATGTATATAACTTAGTTTTTTACAAACTTCACAAGATTTTCTTTCTCTTCCCCTCACCCCCTTTTTTCAACCTCTCTGAAAGAATTAATTTACCAGACAGCCTATCAAGATAATTATTTCTTTAAAAAGATGTTCTTGGGCTTCCCTGGTGGCGCAGTGGTTTAGAGTCCGCCTGCCGATGCAGGGGACACGGGGTCGTGCCC
>NW_006785816.1:3129299-3151666 GCF_000442215.2 Lipotes vexillifer
AAAAAAAAAAAAAAATGGTTAAAGCTAAATACTTAAAGCTAAATGTATATTTTTTTCTTCCACATTTCTCAAAAATAATGCCACTGCACCCTTTAAACCTTGGCCAGTATCATACTGCAAGGGTGCAGTATATGATTGAGTAGTGATTATCATAATAATCTCCATTACACCAATGACAGTAATAATGCTAGCTAATATCAATTACACGTTCACTATGCTAGGGAGTTTACATGAATAATCTCATTTATTCTTTACAATAATAATCCCAAGCAGTAGATATCATTATTATCCCAATTTCACAGATAAAGAAATTAAAATTTTGAGAGGTTTCCTACTTGGACCAAGAGCAATTGGTGTAGGTGGGATGTGAACTCAGATAACAGAACCCAAGTTCTTAACCACCCTGATATACTTCTTGGATATTATACATACAAATAAAAATCATGTACCACATTTTCTAGAGTTTCAACTTTTAAAACTGTAAATTATACTTCTAAGCCATGTAAAGGGAAAGGGAAAGGTATAGTTCACCAAAAGTTCAGCAAAAAAATCAAAATTTTACAGTTGGAAGGAATAGCATAAATCATTTGGTTTGATGACAATTTCATGGACCTGATAAAACCTGAGGATTTGGGGACTTATGCTTAACTCTTACAAAATAAAGAAATCTCATTAATGATGCCTTTCCTACAGTTAAGACTGATTTAGAACTCATTCATTCATTCACTTATTCATTTAGTCATTTTTCATTTCAGTCAACAAATATATATTAAATGTCAACTATGTGCTAGGTTACACACTCCAGAAAGTCAAAGAGGAATACAACAGTTCTAGCTCTCAAGGGGCTCACAGTCTGACTGGGAGGGGAGGTGGTCTTAAGCAACACATGTAAACTAATAATTACAATATAATGTGATAAGCAACACTGAATAAACATGGCAGGGCCTTATGAGTCTGTTGGAAAGGTCAGGGAAGCCTTCACCAAGAAAATCATTAAGAGATAAATTTTCTTTCCCAGGAAGAGGGTACGGAACTTTAGCATGGAATGGTCCGAAATTGCAAGTCATTTAGGATTAATTGGAGCACAGCCAATGAGAGTGGGAGACTGTATTAAGCATGTCTCTTTATTGTGATGTTCTGACATCTGGGGCTTTACTGACCCTGGAAAGAACAACCAATCCAGAGCCCCACACACAACCTCACCTCCTCTATCACATTTATACCCCAGGCCAGTTTTCCTCTGCCCTTATCACCCCAGGGCCAGGTACCAGACAACTCAGAACAGCCGCCTACACCCTAGGTCCCACTAAAATTATTAAAACTAGTCAATACAAAGCCTGCTTACCCTGTCCTGCCTATCCATCCACAGAAGCCACAATAAAGGCTCTTGCCCACATACCCCACTGCCACCCCACTCCTTCTGCTTCCTGACTAACCCCGGTGCTTTTCCCTGTGGCTCTGTGTGGGATAGCACGCCCCTTCCACTTGAGAACTGTAAATACCTTTCAACAGCAATCGTCTCCCGATCTGCGGACTTCACCATGTCTGAATAATAATAAAACCTACATTTTAAAACAGAGACACAGTAAGTGCAACTATATAGCTAGAAAAGGGGAAAGATAGTGTATGGCCTTGTCTGTCTTGCTGAAGAGTTTTTATGCAGTAAACACTGGAAGCAAAAGAATGGTTTTAAGAAGGGGCATGACGTGATGAGATTTACATTAAAAAAAATTACTCAGGTAGCTGTGTGGTTACTGAATTGGAGGGAGGTAATTCTGAAAGCAAGGAGACTAGGTAGAAGATTATTGTCTAAAATAGTCAGGAAGTGGAGAAAATCTCAAGATTTTTCTATTTTTTTTCTGTTCTTGCACTGTTTCATCTATTCTCCTCGTAGAAACTAGAGATACTGCTAAAACACATCAGATCGTGTTGGTCCTTTGCTCAAACTCGTCAACGGCCTCTCTTTCACTGAGAGTAAAAGCCAAAGTCCTTCCAGTGGTATGCAATGCTCCAACCTGGGTATTCCTTCCCATCCCTTACCAACTTGACCTCACCTCCTGCTGTTCTCCCCGTGGTCACTCTGCTCCAGCCACACTGGGCTCCTGGCTTTTTCCAACATACCAGGCACTCTGCAACTTTGGGACTTCCTGTTCCCTCGACCTAGATTGCTAAATGACTCTTACCCTTACCTCCTTCAAGTCTGTATCCAAAGTTACAGCCTTCCTTGTCCACTCCCTTTAAAAGCTGCAAATTCCTTCCCTTCCGGGAGAACCCTGTTTCCTTCCCTGATTGATTTCCCCCTACAGCACTTACCATCATTGGCCATACTAAACATTTTACTTATTTATTCTGTTCGTGGTATATCTCCCTCCATTGGAACGTAATGTCTGTGAGGACAAGGTTCATTGCTTGTTTTGTTTATTGCTATATCTCCATAGTCTACTCAGTACATAATAGGTACCCCCCAAATATTTGTTGAATGAATGAGTGAATTCATCCAAATATCTGTATAGAAGTTGGAGCAGGTGTTAAAAGAATGAACAATAAGTATGGGATACAAGTCTTGTAAGTTCTCAGAAGCTTAGAGTGGCAAGGATGGGGAGGATTCATGCTGGAAAAAGGAATAAAATAGAAGAAGCTGCCTTGGGTACTACTCTGTCTTCTAACTCCAGTGCTCCGTGTTTATCTTTATTTGACCCTGTGTATCTTCCTCTGGCCTTCATTTTGTCTTATGCTTGGGTCCTCTTTTGGCAGCCTGATGAAGTCTAAAAACCTTTCTCAGAGCAATGCTTTTAAATGCATAAAACACACAGGATTACAAAGGAAACATTATTTTGAAATATAATTATCAAAATAGTTTTTAAGTGGTAATATAAAAACATAATGTGCATCTTTATTAAGATCTAGCAGCTCTTCTAACAACTCCTATACTTTTAAAGTAGCAATGGTTGTAAATGATATTCTATGATCTCTACAATTGTAACGTGATACAAAAATGTTTGTAATTTCTAATGATTACAAAGTCAAGGTATAGCCATTACAGTGGTTTATTGCTTGTATTCACAGGAATTCTAACTTTCATTCAGAGATCGGTGAAAATAAGTACATGATTTTTTTTCACATTCAAGGTCACAGACTCCTGAATTCTATTCCCCCAAACTTTAGGGGTCTGTAGACAACAGGATAAGAATCCCTGCTCTAGGTTCAGTCTCAGGCTACATTCAGAGGGGAAGCAGAGGATCAAAACTAAGTACTCCTCCATACACACAATGCAATACTACTCAGCTATAAAAAAGAATAAAACAATGACATCTGCAGCAACATGGATGGACCCAAAGATTATCATACTAAGTGAAGTAAGTCAGAAAGAGAAATACAAATACCATATGATATCACTTATATGTGGAATCTAAAATATGACACCAATGAACTTATCTACAAAACAGAACCAGACTCACAGACATAGAGAACAGACTTGTGGTTGCCAAGGGGGAGGGGGAGTAGGGGAAGAATGGATTGGCAGTTTGGGGTTAGCAGATGAAAATTATTATATACAGAATGGATAAACAACAAGGTCCTACTGTGTAGCACAAAGAACTATATTCAATATCCTGTGATAAACCATAATGGAAAAGAATGTGAAAAAGAATTGTATGTACATATATAACTGAATCAGTTTCCTGTACAGCAGAAATTAATATCACATTGTAAATCAACTATACTTCAATAAAATAAATTTAAAAATAATAAAATAAAATAAAAGCTAAGTACCCTTCTGTCCTCTCAGCACCTGAAACTTGGGGGAGGGGGGAGGAGAAAACAAAAGCAAAACAAAACTACTTTTCCAAATTCCTTTAACTGTAGATAATCCTTTTCATTCAATACTTAGAGAATAGACCTAAAAATGCAAGAATTTGTGAATGTTAGAATATCAGGATGAATGAGTTTCAACAACAGTACAAATGGTTACTTTTTAACACTCTTGAGAAATTCAAAAGCACAGAAGCATGGGAGACTCAAAATCAGTGCAAAAATCCACAGCACAGGGAAGGGAGTGTGCTGGGATGAGTAAGCGGGAAAGAAAGAAGAGAAATTTTGAAATTTAGATTTATGTAGCCCTGTTTACCTTTCTCTCTTCCCTAAAAAATAAAAGCTATGTTTCAAAATTCTTTATGTTCTCTTCATGGTCCCTGCAGGCAGCTTAGCAAGAATTATATGGTTTGCAATTTCTTCTTATCCTGATTGTCATCTCTTACTTTTGGCAACAAAGTTGGAAAATACTTCATGCCAGATGCCCTTTTTGGAGATTCACAATCTGTTAGCATTCAAAATGTTCTAGAGTCCTGTACTAGACAAATTTGCTTAACGTCATTTAACCCAGTATTTCCTAATCTTTTTGCTTGTCTTTTCAGTTGTTGGAAATTTATCAATTTTTTCTTTCAGTTTTATTGGGATATAACTAACATATAGCACTGTACAAGTTTAAGGTGTACGGTGTAATGATTTGCCTTACATATATCTGGAAATGATTACCACAATAGTTTAGTGAATATCCGTCATCTCATATAAATACAAAATTTTAAAAACAGGAAAATTTTTTTTTCCTTGTGAGGAGAACTCTTAGGATTCACACTCTTAACTTTGATATAGAACTTACATCAGTGTTAGTTATGTTTATCATGTTGTACATTAACATTCCTAGTACTTATTTATCTTATAACTGTACCTTTTGACTACCTTCATCCTACTATCCTTCATCCCCTACCTGCTGCCTCTCATAATCACAAATCTTATCTCTTTCTATGAGTTTTTTTAAAAAAACAATTTATTTATTTATTTTTGGCTGTATTGGGTCTTCACTGGTTTGCATGGGCTTTCTCTAGTTGCGGTGAGCGGGGGCTCTTACTCTTTGTTGCAGCGTGCAGCATATCATTGCGGTGGCTTCTCTTGTTGCAGAGCACGGGCTTCAGAAGTTGTGGCACGTGGGCTCAGTAGTTTTGGCTTGTGGCCTCTAGAGAGCAGGCTCAGTAGTTGTGGCACATGGCTTAGTTGCTCTGCGGCATGTGGGATCTTCCCGGACCAGAGCTTGAAGCCGTGTCCACTGCACTGGCAGGCGGATTCTTAACCACTGCACCACCAGGAAGGCCTATGAGTTTGTTTTTGAAATATAATTGACCTACAACACTATATTAGTTGTTGGTATACAACACAGAGATTCAATACTTCTATACATTTCAAAATGATCACTGTAATAAGTTGTTACCATCTGTCACCATACAAAAATATTACATAATTATTGACTTTATTCCCCACACTGCACATTTCATACCCATGACTCATTTATTTTGTAACTAGAAGTCTGTACCTCTTAATCTCCCTCACCTATTTCTGTCCTCCCCCAACCCCACTCTCCCCTTTGGCAACCATCTGTTTGTTCTCTGTATCTATGACTGTTTCTGTTTTGTTGTATGTGTTCATTTGTTTTGTTTTTTAGATTCCACATATGAGTGAAATCATACAGTATTTGTCTTTCTCTGTTTGACTTCACTTAGCATAAGACCCTCAAGGTCCATCAAGTTGTCACAAATGACAATATTTCATTCTTTTTTACGGCTAATATTCGATTGTATATATAGCCCACATCCATTCATCTATTGATGGGCACTTAAGGTTGCTTCCATATCTTGCCAATTGTAAATAATGCCGCTATGAAAATGGGGTGCATGTACCTTTTCAAATTAGTGTTTCAGTATTTCTCAATCTTATTTGATCACAAACTTTTTTCCATTTGATACATATGTCTATCATGGCAATTATAAGACTTTATTGCAATTATTGATTGTGCAGAGATTTCCTTCCACTAGGACATAAGTTCCTTTGGCTCAGGGAAAATGTGTTTTCATCTTCTCATTGTCAAGGCCTAAGAATTCTAGACACCTAGATGGTTTGTAAATGTTGTTTGGTGGCTGGTGGGTGGGTTGATTGAATGAATAAATCAGAGAGATAAAAAGAAATGCTTTGAGCCAAATTCTTCTAAGGAACCTTCAGAAGCCTGACAAAGTAAGGTTAACAGTAGGAGAGGATAACAAAGGATCAGTGGCTATTATCAGTAAAAGTCAACATGCACAGTTATATTTAATCTAAAATAATAGTGAAATCTCAGTTAAGAAAAGGAAGGCACATTTCTATTCTAATCATTTCCACAGCTTTGAAATTAGAAAGACTACGTCATTAATGATTTAATCAGCATCTCATCTGCATTCCATGCAAGATTAATTGTGACATCTCAGTAAGTGTCACATTTACTAGCAATAAATTATGGTAATTAATAGGAAGGCTTAAAGGCCAAAACTGGGACCAATCTCAAATAGTTTATAAATGTAATCTTTAATGGCTTGGATCATATTTATAGGAGATAATAAATTAGTAAATAGATATCCACAGAGTTACAGGTTTAGGAAAAAAAATATTATTAGTATTTGGCTTTCAACTCCATAAGGTTTTAAAGAATGTTTTTTCATAGTCTATCTGTTTTTGGATCCTAATCAACTAATTCCACCCACTTCTGATTCCCCAAAGCAGAACTAACAAGCAAGCAACATCTGCTGGTTACAGCAGGATGATATGTAGCATTTTTCTTTTTACCAAACCCGAGTTCAAAAAAAAGTCTTCAAAATTAGAAGTAACATTGAAGGAGCTGAATAAGGGCCCATTACTGCCAGACTACTTTCTTTAAGAACAAAACAGGGGCTTCCCACCTGCCAATGCAGTTCGAGCCCTGGTCCAGGAAAGATCCCACATGCCGCGGAGCAACTGAGCACGTGCACCACAACTACTGAGCCTGCACTCTAGAGCCCATGCTCCACAACGAGAAGACACTGCAATGAGATGCCTGTGCACTGCAACAATTGTAGCCCTGCTCACAGCAACTAGAGAAAGCCTGCGTGCAGCAACAAAGACCCAACACAGCCAAAAACTAAATAAATAAAATAAATAAATTTATTTTAAAAAAACAAAAACAAAAAAATGGACAGACTCAAGAACTTTACCAAGGGATTGCAAATTTACTAAAAGCTGATAGATGTCTAAGAAACATAGTTTAAACTCAAGATTGAATGCTTTTTCTCTATTCCTATCTCCTACTTTTGAGAGTAGAAGCTATTTATGTGTACCTAAAATTTAAACTGATAGCTCAGGAAGAGTATTTAAATAATGAATAGTTAAATAGGCTTTGGTGTTTTAATCACTGTTTTTGTATCTCTTCTAAAATACATATGTATAACTGAATCTTTGAATTTTGTATCTCTTCTAAAATATATATTTATAACTGAATCTTTGTACTTTGCTGTACACCTGAAACTAACACAACATTGTTAAGCAACTATACTCCAATATAAAATAAAAATTAAAAAATAAATAAAATATGAGTCCCTTCTATCACCAATTTGTTTATCTATAGTAGATTAACTACCTAACTCTTCATACCCAAGTTCTGCAAGCTCTCCTTTCCAATAGTATATTTCAAAACCTCCCACTGTCACCATCCAATGATGGTTATAAGCCCAGGGTCTCATAATCTCTAGTCAGAATTATTTTACCCTGCTCCAACCAATTTTCCACATGGTAGTCAGAGTGATATTTTAAAATACAAATTTAATCATATTGACCCCTCGTTGAAACTTTTCCATAGAACTTCCCACTGTACTTGAATAAACACAAACTAGTTAATGTGGCCTTCATAATCTGCCTAAACTATCTCTTCAGTCACACCGTAGGCTACCCTCTTTGCATTGTAAGTAGAGCCAAACTGGACTTCTCTGAATTCCTAGAATATGCTAGGTTCTCCCCAGATTTAGGGTCTCCACACATGGCTGTTCTCTATCCTTCAAATTTGGAATAAATGAGAATCTTTCAGGAATCTCTCCACTTCAGCTAAGCTACAGCCTTCTGTTATAAGCTCTTGCACAATGATGACGCTCTGTTATAGCACTTAATGTAGTTCTAATACATACATATTCATATAATCATTTGTTTAACAGCCATATTCCTCATTAGACTATCAATTCCACATTGACAGAGCTAACATCTATCATCCTACTGCTGAATACCACCCCCACACACAATGTACTCAATAATTTTAGTTGAATGAAACAAAGTAAATCCCAATCCACCAAAAATGTAGGTAAAAGGTAAAAATCTCTTAAAGGGAGATTTATTTCCAGTATACCCTAAGTCTACACCATAGTCAATCTCTAGAAGTTTTATTCACAAAGGATACTTTCCTATATTCTCCATGCCACTAGAAGATAGACAGACAGAGAGATAGAGATGTATATCTGTAAAACACTAATCTATTCTTTTCATTTTTTTTTTAGATTCCACATATAAATGAGATTATGGTATATGTCTTTTTCTGTGTGACTCATTTCATTTAGCATAATGCCCTCAAGATTGATCCATTTTGTTACAAATGGCAGGATTTCCTTCCTTTTTTTTTTTCTTTGCCTGAATAATAATATTCCACTGTGTCTACATACCACATTTTCATTATCTATTAATCCATCGAGGGACACTTAGGTTGTTTCCATGTCTTGGCCATTGTAAATGATTCTGCAACAAATATGGGGATGCAAATATGTTTTCAAGTTAGTATCATTTCCTTTGGATATATATACCTAGAAGTGGAATTGCTGGATCATATGGATCCAGCAATTCCACTTCTAGGTATATATATCCATACTGTTTTTCATAGTGGCTACACCAATTTACATTCCCACCAAAGTGTACAAGGGTTCCCTTTTCTCCACATCCTTGTCAACACTTGTTATTTGTTGTCTTTTTGATAGTAGCCATTCTGACAGATGTGAGGTGATATCTCATTACGGTTTTAATTTGCACTTCTCTGATAATTAGTGATGTAGAGTACCTTTTCACATACCTGCTGGCCATCTGCATGTCTTCTTTGGAAAAATGTCTTCAGATCCTCTGCCCATTTTTTAAATCAGATTCTTTTTTGCTATTGAATTGTATGAGTTCTTTATATATTTTAGATATTAACTCTTCTAAAAATATCATTCTCGGGCTTCCCTGGTGGTGCAGTGGTTGAGAGTCCGCCTGTCGATGCAGGGGACACGGGTTCGTGCCCCGGTCTGGGAGGATCCCACATGCCGCGGAGCAGCTGGGCCCGTGAGCCATGGCCGCTGAGCCTGCATGTCCGGAGCCTGTACTCCGCAATGGGAGAGGCCATAACAGTGAGGGGCCCACGTACCGCAAAAATAAATAAATAAATAAATATATCATTCTCAATATCACAATATATATATTTTTTCTGTCAGAATAAAAGAGTGTACTCTAAATGTAATGTGCCAAAACAAGAATTGTAATGTTACTATAGAATAACAGACTTTCCCAGTTATAATCACAAATAAAATGGGGGGGAAAAAGGGGAGTGGGGGGGAAGAGGTTTCACGATCAAAGGATAGTGTGATACCCCTAGAGAATCAGACAATGAACAGTTCTCACCAGCTAAGCTAGCCCAATCATGTTTGGTGGACTTACAATGCAGATGCTAGAGAAACATTTGGATATATTAAAAAGAAACTTTTGGAAAAGAATTAACCATAAACACTATTCATCATAAAAGTATAAATATGGTGTTTAAATGGTTTTACAGGGGAAAACATTATTTTATTTCTGAATATACAATATGTAATAGCTAGGAGTTAAAGTGAGATAGTATAAAGTTCCTTTTGTCTTTAATCCAACTTTTTACTGTTTTCTTGGGTTTGGGGCATCTATTCGTAATATAAGTAACTATGATATATGTGAAATAAGGCAAACACTGTCATTTACTTTGTGGCTTTTGGGTCAGCTTACAGCTAAATCACTCAGAAAAAGGATTACACAATCTCTCGTTTTAAAACTTTATAGAGAAGAAAGTACTTCTGTATCTAATTTTCAAAAGTCATTTGACTTGTACATGTTTAATGCCTTGGTAATGTGACAGGGTCTCGCAGACAAGTAATAAGACTTGTATAATATTGATAAAATGGTTAAAAGCATGAACTTTGAATCCCAGTTCAAACGTTTGAATCCCAGTTCTGATACTTAATGGCTGGAACAAAAACAAAAAAAAAGAGGAGAAAACATTTCATGTTAATTTAGTTGAAAAATCTACACATTACCAGAAGAAGATATGTAATAATTTTAAACATCCTACTTGTAAATTTGAATTACATCTCCTGCCTTTTCAGGAAAATACTGCTTGAACCAGTAATAATAATATATTTGAATAAAGCTTTATTTTGTCATTGAAAAGTATTATAAAATATTGTTTTATTTCAGTAGTTTAATATCAACTGCTTTTCTATTCCTCTCTTATTAGAACACATTGTTTCATCTTTTTTAAAAAATAAATCTATTTATTTAATTAACTTATTTTTGGCTGCATTGGGTCTTCGTTGCTGCACGTGGGCTTTCTCTAGTTGCGGTGAGTGGGGCCTACTCTTGGTTGCGGTGTGCGGGCTTCTCGTTGCGGTGGCTTCTCTTGTTGCGGAGCACGGGCTCTAGGTGCACAGGCTTCAGTAGTTGTGGTGTGTGGGCTTCAGTAGTTGTGGCTCGTGGGCTCTAGAGTGCAGGCTCAGTACTTGTGGTGCACAGGCTTAGTTGCTCCACGGCATGTGGGATCTTCCCAGGCCAGATATCGAGCCCGCATCCCCTGCACTGGCAGGCGGATTCTTAACTACTGCACCACTAGGCAAGTCCTCATCTTTTTCTAATCACAGAGAGAGTTACAATCTTTGCCAAGTTTTTGAGCTGAGTGTTATTTGACACCAAAACAAAAGAAATCCAAAACAATAGTTATTCTGAAATGTAAGAATTTTCTACTATGTATTTTGTACTTTGAGCTAATTATATTAAACACTATCTATACTCTTCATGGAAAATTATTTTCTTTAGCCAGGATATTTTATTAATCAGGCATTGCTAATTATATTCTCTACTTTTATGAAAGTCATTCGAGCTTACTATTTTAAAAATGTAAAAAATACAGTCAATCATTATTATTCATGGATTCCATATTTGCAAATTCACTTACTCACTAAAATATGTAACTCCAAATTAATACTTGGAGCACTTTCATTGTCATTCACGGACATGCAGAGAGTGGCAAAAATTTGAATCACCTGCCATGAAAGTTCCCAGCTAAGGCTGAACAAAGCAACAGTATGCCTTCTTGTTTTAGCTCTCATACTATAAGCAAGTGTCCTTTCTGCAGTCTATTTAGTGCCACACTTTTTGCATTTTTGTACTTTTTGCTGATTTCACTATTTACAATGGCCCCTAAGCATAGGACTTCAGTGCTGTCTAATGCTCCTAAGTGCAAGAAGACTGTGATGTGCCTTACAGAGAAAACACATGTGCATTACAAGCATCATTCGAGAATGAGTTACGGTGCTGTTGGCTGTGAGTTCAATGTTACTGAATCAAAAATACATGTTAAATAAGGTGTCAGTAAACAGAAAAACACAAAAAACAATGTTATGTGTTGACCGCTTGAGAAAAATGCGTCTAGAAGCTCATGGAACCCTAACCCTGTACTTCTCCACTAGGCAATATTTCAGTATTCACTAATTCAGTGTTCATAATGACTTTACAGACCATAACTATTGTGAATAATAAGAATCAACTGTAGAAAAATGAAAAAACATCTCAATCATAGTACTACAACCTAGATTGCCTTTTCTACCAAATGGTTGCCAATGCTGGATCTTATGTATCATTTTATATTTTGTCAAACTCACCAGTTTAAGAAAATTCTATTATTCTGTTTTAATATGCATTTCCCTGATTAATAAGACTAAACATATGTTATATGAAATAGGCATCTTTTCTGTGAATTGTTCCCCATTGTTTTGTCTTCCTCAAGTATGGAATTATACCCAACGAATCTTTAAATATATCTAACAGAGAATGAGTACCGAAGAAATTTCCCTGGTTGATTGTCCAAAGTGATTTAGATGACTGCTTAGACCTAGCCAAGAGAGACCCATCCTGGTCAGACAGAGGTCCGAGTTTAAATGATTTCAGTTGTTTGCCAATAGAATCATCTCATAAAAATGGTAAAGTCTCCTTGAAAGGAAATATATGTACACACACAGTGGAAACTCTGTTAACTAATCTCCAGTTAAAAGACTGTCCAAATTTCCCAATGCTATACACTCATTCCCTTTGTAATACACATTGATTGGTGGTACGAGCACACAGACATCCATAGCAGTAAGTTACTTTCTGATAGTGTATCGCTCGAAGATCTGTATAAGCAGTCCTACTTATCATCTGAGAATTTCAAAAGTGAATTATGAGATAAGAGAACCTTAGTTCTCATTAGGTTTTGATAGCTGTTAGACAAACCAAGCATAGAGGATTTGGGTGAAAAAGGGCTCTCCAAGATGAAACTTAGGAAATATGCTAGAAGCAAGTGGTTTGAAGAAGAGCTTATATGTGAGATTAGAATTAAATTGGGCAGAAGCCCTAGAAAAAAAGCCTCAATATTGTTCTCCATCATTATTCCTTTTAAAAAGATTGGCAGATCCTTTTCCAAGGTGTTCTCTGAGCCTGAGCCTGGTGAAGAAGGGGATAACATGGTTTGAAAACATGACTATGGGACCTGCAGTGGCTCCTCCAACTCCCTTGGCTCCTCTATTCATTTGGAAAAACCTAAAGCTTTTATGTGATTTTTCTACCATTTCAAAAAATGAAAAGAGGTCCAAGTTAAATTATCTTAAGAACATCAAAGAGCCTTTTGACTAGGAAAGAAGACCCCTGGGCATTAGATAAGGCTTTCTTCTTAGGATTATTCTATTTGCAGAGAAAGAAGTCTTCCTAAATTTCTCCAGGTCCATGTTAATATACACAGGTGGTATAAAGAAGTGATAGGATTAACGTCGAACTGGAACAAAGAAAGAGATGATCATTTTTTTCAAATTTGAGGAATACTAGCTTAGCACCATATTTTGAGCTTTAGAAAGTAGGAACACAACTGGGAAGCAAAGAGGAAGTTAGTTCCTAAAGGTAGGCTAAGGCCTTAGCCCAAAAAGATGATAATATTGACCAGAGCCCTTGGACAGCTACATAAAGAACCTTAGAGCTTATTACCCATAAGAATAATAATCACATGCTAATCAATTACTGGAAGTAGAATGGGGAGTGAAGAATTTATGTGGGAGAGGCATATTACAGTTAAGTAGAATGGTCCTGGTAAGTTTGATTGAGAAGGTTACATGTGAGTGGAGACTTGAAGAAGGTGAGGCAGTTTGACATGTGGCTCACTGTGGGAACAGCATTATAGGCAGAAAGGACAACCAGGATAAAGGCCTGAGCATATGAGCAAGCCGATCCAGATGTCATATGCTTGGCCTAGAGACTTCTCTCATATCATGTTGATATCACAGGAGGAACACCCAGCCATTTGCCACAGATATTTTGCTTGTTTAAAGACCAGTATAACTAAAAACAACAAAGACTCCAAATTCAGTGTGATTTGATACTGATAAGGATTATCAGCAGATGGCAGGACAACTTGATTTATTAAAACTTAAGAAACCTGGCCATGGATGTTCTAAGGCAAGTATATTCATAAAAACATATGAGAAGATTCAATACCATAAAGTTTCTTGCCATGACTGAACCAGAGATATTACGTCTGTGGGGTCCTTCCCTAAGAGGAACCTCCTACTTAATACATAGGCTTTGGAATTAAAGTTCAAATCTGTGAATTCAAGTCTGTCACTTAACTGCATGACATTAGGTCACACATTCACATTCTCTCAGGACCTGAGTTTTCTCATCTGTGCATTGGAATAAATCATAATGATCTCATAGGATTGCTGAGAGAATTAAATGATTAAATGGTTTTTAGCACAGGGATAGGCAAATACAAATGCTTAATAAACAATGGATAGTATCTACCATACCTGTCCCCTTTAGAAAGTCACAACTGTTTAAATGGCTTGCTCACTTAAAGATTTTAAATATAACAAAACTCATAATTTCAGATCTTCTAACAAAGGAACTAGACTGATGTATGATACAAAGAAAAAATAGTTCTAGTAACTGAGGGAACCTATTAGTACATGTAATATTCCTGATCCCAAGAAAAAATTTTATTCTGTGAGTCTTTACATTTACTTAGGTGAATCAGCAAAGAAAGAAATGGAGGATCAATGAAAGTAATTTCTAAGAGAAGCAAAAGAACTACAATCCTTTAGCCTGTGGAACAAAAACCACATTCACAGAAAAACAGACAAAATGAAAAGGGAGAGGACTATGTACCCGGTGGAGGAACAAGATAAAACACCAGGAAAAAAAACTAAATTAAGTGGAGGTAGGCAAACTTCCAGAAAAAGAATTCAGAATAATGAGAGTGAAGATGATCCAGGACCTCAGAAAAAGAAGGGAGACAAAGATCAAGAAGATGCAAGAAATGTTTAGCAAAGACCTAGGAGAATTAAAGAACAAACACTTAGAAGAATTAAAGAACAGACAGAGATGAACAATCCAATAACTGAAAGGAAAAATACACTAGAAGGAATCAATAGCAGAATAACTGAGGCAGAAGAACGGATAAGTGACCTGGAAGACAGAATGGTGGAATTCACTGCTGCAGAACAGAATAAAGAAAAAAGAATGAAAAGAAATGAAGACAGCCTAAGAGACCTCTGGGACAACATTAAGTGCATCAACATTCACATTACAGGAGTCCCAGAAGGAGAAGAGAGAGAGAAAAGACCAGAGAAAATATTTGAAGAGATTATAGTCAAAAACTTCCCTAACATGGGAAAGGAAATAGCCACCCAAGTCCAGGAAGTGCAGAGCATTCCAGGCAGGATAAATCCAAGGAGTAACATGCCAAGACACATAGTAATAAGACTGACAAAAATTAAAGATAAAGAAAAATTATTAAAAGCAACAAGGGCAAAACAACAAATAACATACAAAGAACTCCGGTAAGTTTAACAGCTGATCTTTCAGCAGAAACTCTGCAAGCCAGAAGGGAGTGGCAGGACATATTTAAAGTGATGAAAGGGAAAAACCTACAATCAAGATTACTCTGCCCAGCAAGGACCTCATTCAGATTGGACAGAGAAATCAAAAGCTTTACAGGGACTTCCCTGCTGGCACAGTGGTTAAGAATCCGCCTGCCAATGCAGGGGACACGGGTTTGAGGCGGGGTCCAGGAAGATCCCACATGCCACGGAGCAACTAAGCCTGGGCTCGACAGCTACTGAGCCGGCGCTGTAGAGCCCGCAAGCCACAACTAGTGAGCCCGCGTGCCTAGGGCCTGTGCTCTGCAACAAGAGAAGCCACCGCAATGAGAGGCCCGTGCACCGCAACGAAGAGTAGCCCCTGCTCCCCGCAAACCGAGAAAGCCCATGCACAGCAATGAAGACCCAAGGCAGCAAAAATAAATTTAAAAAAATTTTTTAAATAAAAAAGTAGCTTTACAGACAAGCAAAAGCTAAGAGAGTTCAGCACCACCAAACCAGCTCTACAACAAATGCTAAAGGACCTTCTCTAAGTGGGAAAAACAAGAGAAGAAAAGGACCTACAAAAACACCCCAAAACAATTAAGAAAATGGTCATAGGAACATACATATCGATAACTACCTTAAATGTGAATGGATTAAATGCTCCAAACAAAAGACACAGGCTTGCTGAATAGATATAAGAACAAGACCCATGTATACGCTGTCGACAAGAGACCCACTTCAGACCTAGGGACATATACAGACTGAAAGTGAGGGGATGGAAAAAGATATTCCATGCAAATGGAAATCAAAAGAAAGCTACAGTAGCAGTACTCATGTCAGATAAAATAGACTTTAAAATAAAGAATGTTACAAGAGACAAGGAAGGACACTACATAATGATCAAGGGATCAATCCAAGCAGAAGATAAAACAATTATAAATATATATGTACCCAACATAGGAGCACCTCAATACATAAGGCAAATGCTAACAGCTATAACAGAGGAAATTGACAGTAACAAAATAATAGTGTGGACTTTAACACCTCAATTACACCAATGGACATATCATCCAGAGAGAAAATTAATAAGGAAACACACTTTAAATGACACAATAGACCACACAGATTTAACTGATATTTATAGGATATTCCATCAGAAAACAGCAGATTACACTTTCTTCCCAAGTGCACAAGGAACATTCTCCAGGATAGATCACAGCTTGGGGCACAAATCAACCCTCGGTAAATTTAAGAAACTGAAATCATATCAAGCATCTTTTCCTATCACAATGCTGTGAGATTAGAAATAAATTACAGGGAAAAAATGTAAAAAACACGAACACATGGAGGCTAAACAATACGTTACTAAATAACCAAGAGATCACTGAAGAAATCAAAGAGGAAATAAAAAAATAACTAGAGACAAATGAGAATGAAAACACGATGATCCAAAACCTAAAAGCAGATCTAAGAGAGAAGTTTATAGCAATACAATCCTACCTCAAGAAAGAAGAAAAATCTCAAATAAATAATCTAACCTTACACCTAAAGGAACTAGAGAAAGAAGACCAAACAAAGCCCAAAGTTAATAGAAGGAAAGAAGTCGTAAAGATCAGAGCAGAAATAAATGAAACAGAAACAAAGAAAACAGTAGCAAAGATCAATAAAAGTAAAAGCTGGTCATTTGAGAAGATAAACAAAATTGATAAACCTTTAGCTAGACAGATCAAGAAAAAGACGGAAAGGACTCAAATCAATAAAAGTAGAAATGAAGGAAGAGAAGTTACAATGGACGCCACAGAAATACAAAGCATCATAAGAGACTACTACAAGCAACTCTATGACAATAAAATGAACAACCTGGAAGAAATGGACAAACTCGTAGAAAGGTATAACCTTCCAAGACTGAACCAGGAAGAAAGAGAAAATATGAACAGACCAATCACAAGTAATGAAATTGAAACTGTGATTAAAAGTCTTCCAACAAACAAAAGGCCATGACCAGATGGTTTCACAGGTGAATTCTATCAAACATTAGAGAAGAGCTAACACCCATGTTTCTCAAACTCTTCCAAACCTGTAGAGGAAGGAACCCCCAAACTCATTCTATGAGGTCACCAGCACCCTGACACCAAAACCAGACAGAGGTACAACAAAAAAAGAAAATTAATGAACAATATCACTGATGAATATAGATGCAGAAATCCTGAACAAAATACTAGCAAACAGAATCGAACAACACATTAAAAGGATCATACACTATGATCAAGTGGAATTTATCCCAGGGATGCATAATTCCTCAGTATATGCAAATCAATCAATGTGATATACCATATTAACAAACTGAAGAATAAAAACCATATGATCATCTCAATAGATGCAGAAAAAGTTTTTGACAAAATTCAACACCGATTTATGATAAAGACTCTCCAGAAAGTGGGCATACAGGGAACCTACCTCAACATAATAAAGCCCATATACAACAAACCCACAGCAAACATCATTCTCAATGGTGAAAAACTGAAACCATTTCCTCTAATATCAGGAACAAGACAAGGATGTCCACTCTCGCCACTATTATTCAACATAGTTTTGGAAGTCCTAGCCATGGCAATCAGAGAAGAAAAAGAAATAAAAGGAATACAAATTGGAAGAGAAGAAGTAAAACTGTTACTGTTTGCAGATGACATGAAACTATACACAGAGAATCCTAAAGATGCCACCAGAAAACTACTAGAGCTAATCAATGAATTTGGTAAAGTTGCAGGATACAAAATTAATGCACAGAAATATCTTGCATTCCTATACACTAATGATGAAAAATCTGAAAGAGAAATTAAGGAAACACTCCCATTTACCAAGGCAACAAGAAGAATACAATACCTAGGAATAAGCCTACCTAGGGAGACAAAAGACCTGTATGCAGAAAACTATAAGACAATGATGAAAGAAATCAAAGATGATACAAACAGATGGAGAGATATACCATGTTTCTGGATTGGAAGAATCAATATTGTGAAAATGACTATACTACCCAAAGCAAGCTACAGATTCAATGCCATCCCTATCAAATTACCAATGGCATTTTTTACAGAACTAGAACAAAAAATCTTAAAAGTTGTATGGAGACACAAAAGACCCTGAATAGCCAAAGCAATCTTGAGGGAAAAAAACAGAGCTGGAGGAGTCAGACTTCCTGACTTCAGGCTATACTACAAAGCTACATTAATCAAGACAATATGGTACAGGAATAAAAACAGAAACATAGATCAATGGAACAGGACAGAATGCCCAGAGATAAACCCATGCACCTAAGGTCAACTAATCTATGACAAAGTAGGGAAGGATATACAATGGAGAAAAGACAGTCTCTCCAATAACTGGTGCTGGGAAAACTGGACAGCTACATGTAAAAGAATGAAATTAGAACACTCCCTAACACCATACACAAAAATAAACTCAAAATGGGTTAGAGACCTAAATGTAAGACCAGAGAGTATAAAACTCTTTGAAGAAAACATAGGAGGAACACTCTTTGACATAAATCACAGCAAGATCTTTTTTGACCCACCTCCTAGAGTAATGGAAATAAAAACTAAAATAAACAAATGGGACCTAATGAAACTTAAAATCTTTTGCACAGCAAAGGAAACTATAAACAAGACGAAAATACAACCCTGAGAATGGGAGAAATTATTTGCAAATGAATCAACGGACAAATGATTAATCTCCAAAATATATAAATAGCTCATGTAGCTCAATATTAAAAAACAACCCAATTCAAAAATGGGTAAAAGATCTAAATAGACATTGCACCAAGGAAGACATACAGATGGCCAAGAGGCACATGAAAAGCTGCTCAACATCACTAATTATTAGAGAAATGCAAATCAAAACTACCACGAGTTATCACCTCACACCGGTTAGAATGGGTATCATCAGAAAATCTACAAACAACAAATGCTGGAGAGGGTATGGGGAAAAGGGAACCCTCTTGCACTGTTGGTGGGAATGTAAATTGATACAGCCACTATGGAGAACAGTGTGGAAGTTCCTTGAAAACCTAAAAATAGAACTACCATACAACCCAGCAATCTCACTACTGGGCATATACCCTGAGAAAACCATATTTCAAAAAGAGTCATGTACCACAATGTTCACTGCAGCTCTATGTACAATAGCCAGGACATGGAAGCAACCTAAGTGTCCATTGACAGATGAATGTATATAGAAGATGTGGCACATATATACAATGGAATATTACTCAGCCATAAAAAGAAATGAAATTGAGTTATTTGTAGTGAGGTGGATGGACCTAGAGTCTGTTATACAGAGTGAAGTAAGTAAGAAAAGAAAAACAAATACAGTATGCTAACACATATATATGGAATCTGAAAAAAAAAGGTTCTGAAGAACCTAGGTGCAGGACAGGAATAAAGACGCAGGCATAGAGAATGGACTTGAGGACACTGGGAGTGGGAAGGGTAAGCTGGGACAAAGTGAGAGAGTGGCATAGACATATATACACTACCAAATGTAAAATAGCTAGTGGGAAGCAGCCGCATAGCACAGGGAGATCAGCTCGGTGCTTTGTTACCAACTAGAGGGGTGGGATAGCGAGGGTGGGAGGGAGAGGCAAGAGGGAGGAGATATGGGGATATATGTATATGTATAGCTGATTCACTTTGTTATAAAGCAGAAACTAACACACCATTGTAAAGCAATTATACTCCAATAAAGATGTTTAAAAAAAACACACAGTTTGGGGAGGGAAGGAGATGCACACGACTCTACAGGGTTAGAAAAATAAAAATAAAAAAATAAAAATAGAATTACCATATGACCCAACAACCCACTATTGGGCATATACCCAGAGAAAACCATAATTCAAAAAGACACATCCATCCCAATGTTTATTGCAGCACTATTTACAATAGCCAGGTCATGTGAACAACCTAAATCTGCCCATTGACAGATGAATGGATAAAGATGTGGTACATATACACAATGGAATATTACTCAGCCATAAAAAGGAATGAAATTGGTTTATTTGTAGAGATGTGGATGGACCTCTTAGAGCCTGTCATACAGAGTGAAGTGAGTCAGAAAGTGAAAAACAAATATCGTTTATTAATGCATACATGTGAAATGCAGAAAAATGGTACCGATGAACCAGTTTGCAAGGCAGAAATAGAAACACAGATGTAGAGATCAAATGTATGGACACCAAGGGGGGAAACCGGGGTGGGTGATGGTGGTGGTGGTGGGATGAACTGGGAGATTGGGATTGACATATATATACTAATATGTATAGAATACATAAGTAATAAGAACCTGCTGTATAGAAAATACATAAATAGAATTTTTTTAAAAAAGTAACATAAGACTGTCAGGCTGCTAAAGGGTCAACAACAAGAGATGAAAATGAAAATGATACAAAAGACATGAAAAGGGGTTAAAAGCTATAAATATAGAAATTATGAAACAATAAAAATAGCAGGCTAAAGTAAGCTGATAAGAATATACAAACAATATACAGCTAAAAATAATTGTATAATTTATAAAACCATAGGATGTAGTGTAAAACCCTAGAGGGATAAAAAGGTCAAGTAGGTAACAGCATATAATCCTTGGATTTTAAAAATTCCTTAGACTTACAGAAATAAAACAAGTTCTCTACACCAGTGCCGTCTAATAGAACTTTCTGTAACAACAGAAATGTTGTATAGTCATGCTATCCAATATGGTGGCCCTTAACCACATACGGTTATTAAGCACTTGAAATGTGGTAGTGTGACTGAGGAGTTAAATTTTAAATTTTATTTAATTGTAATTAAATGTAAATAGCTACATGTGGCTAGTTGGTGGCTACTGTACTGGACAACGTATCTGTAGACAGAAGTAGCTCCCACAGCCTGTGTTCAGGGCTCAGAGGAGGCACCTTCCTCTACTGCAGCCCTTTATTAACTGTGGCCCCTTGGCAGCCTTCACAAATCTCTAACTTGCAAGCAAGAAAAGACCTGATAGCACCACAAACACAGGGTTGAAATGATTTTCCTTCTTCAGTCTTTGACTCGGCTAGAAGAGGGAAAAGTTTTCCACATGTGCTCTACAGGATGCAACATGGACCCTAAATAACCTTTTAACAGAGAAAAAACATGTTAAGATAACTCGTTCTTATGTCTAGCACTCCGGTCACTCTCTGCCCCTTTACCACAAGTTCACTGAAAGACTGGTTCTAACCCCTTAGAGGTCAATGACCTTTCTGTATGCTCTCACAGAGCCATGTGGTGACTATCTTAACTATTCATGTCTTTTAAATGTTGGTTTATTTGTGGCTTCTCCCACCCCCACAGAAAACTGCTTGAGATGAGATACTATATTATTCATGAGTGTATTCCCAATATACATTCCAATGCATCTTAAATAATAATTAATATTTGTTATAAGAATAAATTGAATAGACTATGCTTTCTCAAAATCTTTCATTCGGGCTTCCCTGGTGGCGCAGTGGTTGGGAGTCTGCCTGCCGATGCAGGGGACACGGTTCGTGTCCCAGTCCGGGAAGATCCCACGTGCCGCGGAGCGGCTGGGCCCGTGAGCCATGGCTGCTGAGCCTGCGCGTACGGAGCCTGTGCTCCGCAACGGGAGAGGCCACAACAGTGAGAGGCCCGCATAGCGCAAAAAAAAAATTCTTTCATTCATTCCTCAACACATTTATAGCCTGGCTTTCGTCCTCACTATTCCACTGTAATTACTTTTACCACTTTCATCAGGTTTCCCGATATGCTAAGTTGGATACTTTACAAAATCTACTCTCTACACTCCAAAGTCAGTATGCACCAAAATGAAATTCAACATTTCATCTCAAACTGGCTTTTCTTCCTATATTTTCTAGTTTAATTAATGGTACTACTTACTACTTATAATCCAAGTTGCTTAAGATAAAATTTTTTTTAAAGCTAGGAGTCATCCTTGATAGTTTTTCTTATACCACACTTAATTGATACCAAGCACTGTGGATTCTATAGCCTTCCTTAACATCTCTTAACCTGCCCTCTCTTCTCTGTCTGCACTGCCACTACCTTAGTTTATCCCTTCATCACTTCTTATCCACATTTTTATAGGATGTAAAAAAATAAAAACAAATGGAAACCTCAAATAAAGATGGGAGACCAGAAGGGGGAGCTCTCACTCCCTGTGAAGATAGCAGAGCCCAAAGGGCAGAAAGACTCTTCCTCTTTCCTGGCAAGGATTCAGTTAATGAAAAGCCACGGACTCTTTACTATACCCCTCCCACTTTCCTTTTCGTCTCTATAGAAGTGTTCTCTTTCC
>NW_006785816.1:3151676-3154873 GCF_000442215.2 Lipotes vexillifer
TGCATATTTGCACATGGCTCACCATGGTTGCAGATTCCAAATTGCAATTCTCTGCTGATCCTGAATAAACCCATCCTTGCTAGAGAAATATCTGGCAGTCTATTTGTTTCAGGTCAGTAATGACCTTCTCTTTGCTTCAAATCAAGCTGCCCTATTATGGGTCCTCCACACTCACTACCATAATATTAACTTCTCTAAAATGCAAAAATGATCACATAATGGCCCTGCTGAAAATTCACTAACTCCTCCATCTTTCCCACCCTTCAGCCTCTGGAATTAAATTCCAACACTTTAGCATAATTTATAAAGCCTTTTCTAATCTGGCCTTTGCCTACCCCCAACTGCATGGTCCAGTGAAACACACAGTGAGAATTTAGGGTAAGAGAGATTAATGATATTCTGGCCAAGAGATCTGACTCCTACCTAAGACTTTGGCTAATTCTCTCTAAAGTACCTGAGAGAAATATGCACAAAGGAATTAAAACTATCCATTATAACACTTTATTGTTTGTATTGTTTACCCAGTGTAGCACGCCAATAATCTCAGCTACTCTATGGGAGAAGGTTCTTTATTCATAAGTAAGGTCTACTGGAATGGCCCAGATTTGCACTGTCCAATATGGTAGCCACTAACCACATGTCACTATTAAGTACTTGATATGTGGCTACTTTAAATTGAGATGTGCTCTAAGTGTAAAATAAATGCAAGATTTCAAAGACAGTAAAAAAGAACAGGTGTAGTATCTTGCACAAGATCCAGATTTTTCTGAGGGAAGTAATAGTGAAGGCAGATGGTAGGAGCTTTGATCTCGCATTAGAAGCCAGCTCAAACCATGCTCTCTCACCCTACTGTGATAAACAGGATTCATTCTTTACCTAGGCAAATTTTACTTTTTAATTTTAAATTATAAATTATACCTCCAGGGACTTCCCTGATGGTCCAGTGGTAAAGAATCCACCTTCCAATGCAGGGGACGCAGGTTCGATCCCTGGTCGGGGAACTAAGATCCCATATGCTGTGGGGCAACAAAGCCCACACACCTCAACTAGAGGGCATGTGTCCCACAAACTACAGAACCAACATGCTCTGAAGCCCGCGTGCCACAGCTAGAGAGAGAAAACCTGCATGCCACGACTTGAGAGAAGCTCACGTGCTGCAACAAAGAGCCCATGTGCCACAACAACAAAAAAAACTCTCATGCCACAATGAAGATCCTGCACACCACAATGAAGACCCGATTTAGCCAAAAATATAAATTAATATAAATAAATAAATAAATTATACCTCCTGGCATCATTTCCTCTGGGAAGTCTCTCCTGAATAGCCTCTTCCCTGGGCCCCCAAGCCACCTCCTCTCTACCCAACACTGGCTGAGTTGTGTGTTCTTTCTATGTATTTCCTTAGCATCCTGTACTTTCTTCTAAGATAGGTTTCATCATGTCTGACTGAAATTTGTCTGATTCTCCTATTAGACTGTGAACTCCTGAGGGTCCCAACTGTGCAGAACCCATCTTTGAATCCCCAAGAGATAAGCATGATGCTGGGTTCATATCAATTCTTCAGTCAATGCTTGAATTTATGAATAAACAATGACAGGTGAAATGAACAAGATAATATTTACTCTAAATCTCCAAACATGTTCCAATATCCACTTTCAATGACAAAGAAGCTACAGAAACTTGATGTAAGGAAGGTCAGGAAGATCTTCTGAGACAGTTTTTCCTTATTTTCCTTTCATTTGGTTCTCATCCTTCATGAAAGATTTTCATAAGTCATAACTTTAAGTACTTACTTAAATTTCAGTTCCAAAGTCTACACTTTAGCTTTCAATCCCATTTGTTTTAGGAAATGGGCCTCTACTTAATATCCCTACATGTAAACAAATTCTAGTAAAAGGGTAACTTGTAAAGTAAATACAGCTGATTTCAACACTTCACCAATTTTCACCTTTAAAATTGAAACTGACTGACCATCTCTCTAGGTGAGTGGAAGCATTTTAACTGTATTTCTTCTGATCTTTTATAACTTAATACAACATCCATTTTAAAATTCTTTTAAAATGAATACGAATAGTTAAACCTTAGTTACAGTTTGTTTTTAAGAGATATCGTGCAATAATGTGGTAAATTTTTTCAAGTGATCTACCATCTATCTCAGTTTTCCTGGGATTCAGAGATTTCTCAGGACTCTGCTCTTTTGGTGCTAAACCTGGGAGAGTCCTAAGACAGTGTTTGTCACTCTAGCTGGTATACAACACTGAGACAAGTGGTTTCTGTTTTGTTTTCTTTTTCTGTTAAAGAAATAATTCTTCATTAAAAACATGATAATTCACAATAGGATTATTTTTAAATACTGAATCACTTATTAGGTATTGTAAATTACTGCATACAATTACTTCAAATTAAGTAAATTACTTTCACATAGTATTTTTGCATACTACTCTACGTTCTTATTGTACTCGGAATACTTTCAATGTTTTTTATGTTTTTAAATGCATTTAAGTCACTTAATACTTTTCTGAAAATGTATTTTTAAATTATTTTTATACTTTCTAAAATCAGTAAAATGCTTATAAAATAATTAAGTTGATTAACCTAAAAAAAAAAAAAAAAAAGTATTGCTTATATTTTTACCAAAAACTAGCAACAGAAATTCTTGGCCTCTTTTAATCTGCGAATAGTTCTTCTATCCCTGGTCAGGCATAAATGTCTTCTCTAATTGTTGTTATGCACTAAACTGACAGAGGAGAAATATGGATTCACCTTCCACTTGTCTCGTCAATAGACTGAGATGAAACCAGAAAAGAATGAAGAGAATTCTGTTCCGTTCTAGTCCCATCACTTAGATCTAAGGATTCCTCCATATCCCTTCTCTAGGTTTTCATCAATTTTAACCTTCATCCATTCATCCACTAGAGATAAAGAGAAGCAAAAGGTAAGAAACATGGTAAACAACACCTGGCTGCCTCTCAGCACATCCACTGCTACCATCCTGGGCATAGTCAACATCATCTTGGTCCTGGATTGCAACTTCTACCCGTTTCCCTTTAGACTATTCTCAACACAATTGTCAGAATGATCCTTTTTTTATTATTTTTTTTTTTTTTGCGGTACGCGGGCCTCTCACTGCTGTGGCCGCTCCCATCGCGGAGCACAGGCTCTGGACGCGCAGGCTCAGCGGCCATGGCTCACGGGCC
>NW_006785816.1:3154913-3156192 GCF_000442215.2 Lipotes vexillifer
CGCGGGCCTCTCACTGCTGTGGCCTCTCCCATCGCGGAGCACAGGCTCTGGACGCGCAGGCTCAGCGGCCATGGCTCACGGGCCCAGCCGCTCCACGGCATGTAGGATCCTCCCGGACCGGGGCACGAACCCGCATCCCCTGCATCGGCAGGTGGACTCTCAACCACTGCGCCACCAGGGAAGCCCCAGAATGATCCTTTTAAAAGTCAAATCATGTCACTACTCCACTCAAACCCTTTGAAAAGGTATGGTCTCATACAGAGTAAAAGCTAAAGTCATTACAAAGGGTCTACAAGATTTTCCCAGTCTTTATTTATCTCAGTGACTTTATCTCCCACCTTGCTTATTCCCCCAAATTCTGGGATTACCTCAAGCAAGCTCCTCTCCCAGAGCCTTCACAATGCCTGATCCCTCTGCCTATGATGCTCTTCATCCAGAAATGGGTATGGCTGGCTCTTTTCTCTTCCTTCTTTCATTCTTCTCTTATGACTCCAATTTAAAGCAGAATCCTATCTATATGTCCTTAACTCTAGTCCCCTTTCCTTGTTTCATTTTTATCCATGTGAAATACTATGCATTCTATTTTTTATTTATTTATTATCAGTCTTCAACTAGAATGTAAGCTCACTGCTCTGTGAGGAGACCGTGTGCTCTCTGTTTCACACACACGCACACACACACACTTGTTTTGTTCACTGGTGTATCCCCAGTACCTAGAATATTGCCTGCACACAGTAGGCATTCAATTATTCATGGATGAATGAATGATTGAAAAGTAAGAAGTCCCTTCAGTCAGTTTCTCTTTCCTCAGTCACCTTCCTGGGGCCTACAACTCCAAAATTAGAACTGTTTTTCTTTTAAGACAAAAATAATGCACTCTGTTTAAAAAGGAAAAACCCTAGGAAGTGATAATATATTCATTCTGAGTAGTAATTTGCATCTCAGTGTGACTGAATTTGCCATATCTGATTAGAGACGTCGTTGTGTTAAGAAAATGAGGAAGCCTAAACCCAAGATCCTGCGATTGTGGAGAACAGAGGAAGGAGACAAAGAATCTAAGGAGGCAAAGAATATAATCTACTTCCTTCGTACTTTTCAGAGTGCAAATGTGGAGGACAGAGGAGAGGAAAAATTGCAGCAAGAAATGAGGCTGGAAGTAGTAAGGACTATATCATGGAGGACTCTGTAACCTCCTAGGAAAAGTGAACTTTAACTGTAAGCAATAAGGAGCCACTGGCAGGGTTTTAAACTGAGAAGTGTTAATTATTTATATTTTAGA
>NW_006785816.1:3156202-3170029 GCF_000442215.2 Lipotes vexillifer
AAGAGTGTTGCATCAGGAATGTCGAAGTGTATATGAAGGATAAGACACTGCAAAATGGAGAAAACAAGATATAATAGAAATAGTGAGTATAAGCAATAAAAAAGTAGCACTGAGGATGGAGACAAAGAGACAGATACGTAGCTATGAAATGGTATCTGTTACTGGATTGGGACACAAACAAATATGTTGGGATAAAGGAGAAAAGAGAGTTTCAGCTGATTCTTCAGTTTCCAGGTAGGAAGGTATTACTGGCATTCATAAGGATAGGAGAATGTGTGAAAGGAGGGAGAAATGTGTAGGATGCACAGAGTTTTAGAAGCACAGGAAACACAGGAGAAAGGTCTGGGCTGCGGTTATGGATTTAGAGTCATCAGCATATTAATTCATAGAAAATGTACTGTTATATATAAATATTAATGGTATCACCCGAGAGCTTACAGACTTTGAATAGATGAAAGGATGAGGTCCTTTAGAACAGGGGTCCCCAACCCCTGGGCCACAGAGCAGTACTTGTCCATGGCCTCTTAGGAACTGGGCCGCACAGCAGGAGATGAGCAGCAAGCAAGCAAGCAAAGCTTCATCTGTATTTACAGCCACTCCCCATTGCTAACATTACCGCCCAAGCTGCGCCTCCTGTCAGATCGGCGATGGCATTAGATTCTCATAGGAGCGCAAACCCTACTTTGAACTGCGCATGCGAGGGATCTAGGTTGCACGCTCCTTATGAGAATCTAATGCCTGATGATCTGAGGTGGGGCTGAGGCAATGATGCTAGCGCTGGGGAGTGACTGCAAATACAGATTATCATTAGCAGAGAGGTTTGACTGCAGGGAGACCATAATAAATCAATTGCTTGCAGACTCATATCAAAACCCTATCAGTGAGTGGCGAGTGACAATTAAGCTGCATCTGGTGGCAGGCTTCACAGTGGCAAGTGAGTTGATGTACTTCAACTGTACAGCTGCATCTGGTGGCAGGCTTTAAGTCAGAATCCTACACTTATTTTAGTCTGCGTGTGGACCACTCATTATTTTATTTATCACTTCTGTCCGTGTCTCTTTCCTGCACTGCGCACTTGTCACAGTTTTGGTAAGCCCACAAGCTAACACTAGCCAAAATGAGTAAAAAACAAACGTCACTGGAGAGCTTCTTTGAAAGGGGGAAAGACCCAATGATGAGACAGCAGAAGACTCTAAGACTGCCAACAAAAAGAAAGTTGCATTTAAAAGAAAATACCAAGAGTCCTACTTAAATTAGGGGTTCACTGCAACAGGTGATTCACGTTCTCCAAGCCCTGTTTGTATAATATGTGGCAACTGGCTATCCAACGAAGCCATGAAACCTTCAAGACTGCTTCGCCACATAGAGACCAAGCAACTTGTATTAAAAGACAAGGCTTTGCGGTTTTTCAAAACAAAAATATGTGAACATAAAGAAAAAAGCAATTATTGAAGGCCACCACTTCATCAAATGTGTCTGCACTGAGAGCATCATTCTTAGTGGCTAACTGCATTGCTAAAGCTAAGAAGCCCTTTACTACTGGTGAAGAGTTGATCCTGCCTGCTGCTAAGAACATTTGTCGTGAACTTTTAGGAGAGACTGCAGTTCAAAAGGTGGCACATGTTCCTCTTTCAGCTAGCACCATAACTAGATGAACTGATGAAACAGCAGAGGGTATTGAGGCACAACTGTTAGAGAGGATTAATGAGTTGCCGTGGTATGCAATCCAGGTTGACGAATCTACTGATGTACACAACAAGGCAACAATGCTTGTTTTTGTGCGATATACATTTCAGGAGGATGTGCATGAGGATATGTTATATACACTTTTGTTGCCAACCAACACCGCAGCTGCAGAACTATTCAAGTCTCTGAATGATTATATATGAAGAAAACTGAATTGGTCATTTTGTGCCGGTATATGCATGGGCGGAGCAGCTGCCATGACTTGGACGGCTTTCTGGTTTCACTACTCGGGTCAAAGAGGTCGCTTCTGAATGTGAATCTATGCACTGTGTCATCCATAGAGAAATGCTGGTTAACTGAAAATGTCACCTGAACTTAACAACGTTTTGCAGGATGTGATTAAAATTATCAACCACATTAAAGTACATTGCCCTTAACTCATGTCTGTTCGCGCAGCTCTGTAAGGAGATGGACGCAGAGCACACACGTCTTCTCTTACACACAGAAGTGAGATGGCTTTCTAAAGGTAGATCACTGGCCAGAGTTTTTGAGTTACAAGAGCTGCTCCAGAGATTTCTTCTAGAAAAACAGTCACCACTGGCAGCACATTTCAGTGACACAGAATGAGTCACAAAACTTGCTTACTTGTGTGATACATTCAACCTGCTCAAACGAATTCAATTTGTCACTTCAGGGGAGAATGACAACTGTGTTCAAGTTGGCAGATAAACTGGCTGCATTCAAAGCCAAACTGGAATTATGGGGGTGACTAGTGAACACTGGGATTTGTGACACGTTTCAAACATTAGCAGAGATTTTGAAAGAGACTGAGCCAGGGCCTTCTTTCTCCCACCTGGTGCATGATCACCTATCTCAGCTTTCAAAAGAGTTTGAGCATTACTTCCCAAACACAAAAGACCCCCGAACTGGGAAGGAATGGATCTGCAACCCATTTGTGAATAAGCCAGGTGAATCAACTTTGTACATGCTGGAAGAGGATCAACTGCTTGAGGTCGCAAGTGACGGTGGCCTTAAAAGTATGTGTGAGACAACTTCAAACCTCCACACGTTCTGGATTAAAGTCAAGGCAGAATATCCTGAGACTGCACAAAAGCACTGAAAAGCCTGCTTCCATTTCCAACACCCTATCTTTGTGAAGCAGGGATTTCTTCTGTGATAGCCACCAAAACGAGATTACAGAGTAGACTGGACATAAACAACACTCCAGGTGTCACTGCCTCCCATCACCCCCAGATGGGACCATCTAGTTGCAGGAAAACAAGCTCAGGGCTCCCAATGATTCTGCATTATGGTGAGTTGTATAATTATTTCATTATATATTACAATGTAATAATAATAGAAATAAAGTGCACAATAAATGTAATGGGCTTGAATCATTCCCAAACCAGCCACCCGCCCCCACCCCAGTCCCTGGAAAAACTGTCTTCCACAAAACTGGTCCCTGGTGCTAAAAAAGTTGGGGCTCGCTGCTTTAGAACACCCTCACTTAAAAAATAGATAGTTAAAGAGTCTAGCTAAGGGGGACCAAGTCTCAGCCTGTGATTTCTCCCAAGTGGAGAAAGTGAAAGTCTGTGAGTGAGCACCTGGCTTCTGCAGCACTGCAGGATGATGCCAAAGAAGCCCATTTCTCTCTCACTGCATTCAAAGTACTGAATTGTGAGCTGCATGACTAGAGAGTGGGAACAGCTGGGAAAGCAGCAGATAAAAGCACTAAAAGGACACGGATCCTAAAAACTGTCACAGACTCCATCAAGAAGCCTGTCCATGAGCTGCTGGGGATGCCTCACCAGAGGATCACCTCAACTAGCCCAGGGGCACCACCAGTACTCACACATGCCTCACCCACCATGTGAGGTGCTCACCCCGTGTGCTCCCTGTGTGCATTCCCAACGGCAGCAGTGAGAGAAAGTTTTGGCAAATGGCTAGTGAGCCTGTGCAGAAAGGCAACAAGAATTTGTGAGCCAGGGAGAGACCACAAACTTGAGCTTTAGTGTCATCTTTGAAAAAGCAAAAGGCAAGCTGTCAGCATCCAGCCTGGTGCATCTCAGGATCAAGAGAAGGTATGCAAATTTAAGAATTCTGCCAGAAGAGGGAGCAAGAAGTGTGAAGCTGGTATATCCATACAAGTTCTAAGAAACCCCGGAATCCCTAGCAGGGCTGATGGAAGATATTTCTCTCCAAAAGGTAGTTAATAAAGAAGAAAATAAAGAGTTCTACTTCAAATGTGAAGACAGCAACACAAAACTTCAAGATATATGAAAAAAAAATCAATGAAACATGACACAACCAAAGGATCACAATAATCTTCTAGTAACTGATCCCAAGACATGAAGATCTGTTACTTACCTGATAAAATCTTCAGAATACCTGTTTTAATGAAGCTCAATGAGCTACAATAAAGCACAGAAAGGCAGGACTTCCCTGGTGGCGCACTGGTTAAGAATCTGCCTGCCAATGCAGGGGACACGGGTTTGAGCCCTGGTCTGGGAAGATCCCACATGCTGTGGAGCAACTAAGCCCGTGCACCACAACTACTGAGCCTGCACTCTAGAGCCTGTGAGCCACAACTACTGAGGCTGCGTGCCACAGCTACTGAAGCCTGCATGCCTAGAGCCCATGCTCCGCAACAAGAGAAGCCACTGCAATGAGAAGCCCATGCACCACAATGAAGAATAGCCCCCGCTTGCCACAACTAGAGAAAGCCCATGCGCAGTAACGAAGACCCAACACAGCCTAAAATAAATAAATAAATTTAAAATATGTACAGCTTTAAAAAACAACACAGAAAGGCAATTCAAAAAAATCAGGAAAACAATACACACACAAAATGAGAAGTTTAACAAAGAGACAGAAATTAAAAAAAAAAAAAAAAGAACCAAACAGAAATTCTGAAGCTGAAGAATACAATGAATGAAAAGAAAAATGCACTAGAGAGCATCACTCTCAGAATGAATCAAGCAGAAGAAAGAATCTTTGAGTTAGAAGAGAGAAACCAGGAAATCATCCAGTCAGAGGAGGACAAAAAAAGAATGAAAAGAGTGAAGAAAGTCTACATGATCTATATTATCAAAAGGAAGAACTCGCAAATTATTGGAAACTCAGAAAAAGAGAGGAACATGATGATGGAAAGCTTAAGTAAAGAAGGGATGGCTGGGAATTTCCCAAATCTAGAGAGGCTTGGATATCCAAGTTCATGAAGCTCATAGGTCACCGAAAAAACAAAATCTAAACAGATCCTGTCCAAGAGATATTATAATAAACCCCAAAAATCAAAGACAAAGAGAGAAACTTAAGAGCAGCAAGAGTAAAAAAAGGTTGTAACTTACAAGGGGACCCCCATAAAGCCATTAATGAATTTCTCAGCAGAAAACTTATAGGCCAGGAGAGAGTGAGGTGATTCAAAGTGCTGAAAGAAATTTAAAAAACAAAAAAACACCTGCCAATCATAAATACAGTATGTGGCAAAGCTGTCCCTCAGAAATAAAGGAGAGCTAAAAACTTTTCCAGAAAAACAAAAGCTGAGGGAGTTCATCACCCCTAGACCTGCCTTACAATGCTGAAAGGAGTTCTTCAGGCTGAAAGGAAAGAACGCTAAGTAGTAATATGAAAATATACAACACATGGGGTAAAGGTAAGTATGTAGTCAGATTCTGAATGCTCTAAAATTATAACATGGTGGTGTATTAACCACTTAACTGTAGTAGAAAGGTTAATAAACAAGAATATTAAAAAAAACTAACCTAAGACATCAAAAACAAAAAAGGGGAGAGTCAAAGCGTAGAGTTTTTGTATGCAATCAAAGTTAAGTTGTTACTAGTGTAAAATAGACTCATATATTTAAGTGTTTATGTAATACTCATGGTAACCAAAAAGCAAAAGCCTACAGTCCACTCACAAAAAACAAAGAGAAGGGAATCAAAGCACACCACTATGGAAAAATCATCAGCACACACATAAAGACAGCAAAAGAGGGAGAAAGGAACACAGGAACTACAAAACAGTCAGAAAACAATAACATGCCATTAGTAAGTCCTTATCTATTAATAATTACTGTATATGTAAATGAATTGAATACTCAAAACAAAAGTCATAGAGAGGCTGGATGGATTAAAAAAAGATCGAACTATATTCTGCCTACAAGAGACTCACTTTAAGGACATACAAAGGCTCAGAGTGAAGGGATGGAAAATAATATTTCATGCAATTAGATGTGAAAGAGAGAAGAGCTAGCAATATTTATTCAGAAAAAAATAGATTTTACACCAAAAACTGTAACAAAAAACAAAGATCATTATATATTGATATAGAGGTTAATTTATCAAGGGGATATAATAATCACAAATATATATACACCTAACAACAAAACACCTAAATATATTAAGCACATATCAACAGATCTGAAGGGAGAAACAGACAATATAATAATAGTAGGGGATATCAATACTCCACTTTCAACAATGGACAGATCACTCAGAGAGTAAGTCAATAATAAAACATTGGAGTTGAACTATACTTTAGACCAAATGAACCTAAGAGACATATACAGAACATTCCCTCCAACAGAAGCAGAATACACATTCTTTTCAACACACAGGGGAACTTCTCCAGGATAGATTATATAATAGGTAACAAAATAGGCCTTAGAAAATTTAAGAAAGTTGAAATCATACCAAATACCTTTTCTGACCACAATGGTATGAAATTAGAAATCAATAACAGGAGGAAAACTGGAAAATCCATAAATGCTTAGAAATTAAACACTCCTGAACAACCAATGGGTCAAAGAAGAAATCAAAAGGAAAATCAAGGTATCTTGAAACAAATGAATATGGAAACACATATATTAAAATTTATGGGGGAAGTCTGGAAAGTGTTTGGGACTTGCCTTAGGTGATATCTATTTCCCTGACCCACTCCCTTCACCTCCAGTCATGCGTAGGTTCATGTCTTTTATGGTTCTTTATTATCCTCTACCCTCTAGTGTCTACACTCAGCACTTTGCATCCTACTCGTGTTAAGTGACTATCTCTCCCTTTAGACACCAGGCAAAGTTTTCTTGTACTGGCTCTCCAGCTCAGGGTCTGGTATAACTTCTAAGTTCAATAAATGTTTCCTGAATAACTGCAAAAAAAAAAAAAAAAAAAGCTTATGGGATGCAGCGAAAATAGATCTAAGAGGGAAGCTCATAGTGATAAGTGCCTACATTAAGAGACAAGAAATACCTCAAAATGAACAACCTAACTTCTCATCTCAAGGAACTCAAGGAACCAGAAATTAACTAAATCCAAAGTCAGCAGAATCAAGAAAATAACAAAGGTCAGAGCAGAAATAAATAAAATAGAGACCACAAAAACAATAAAAAGATAAATGAAACCAAAAGCAGCTGGTTTTTTGAAATGATAAACAGAACTGACAAACCTTTAGCTAGACTACTTTAAAAAAAAAAAGTGAGAAGACTCAAAATCAGAAATGAAAGAGGAGACATTACAACTAATACCAAAGAAATAAAGGATCATAAGAGACTATTGTAAAATCATACACAACAAACTGGACAACCTAGAAGTACTGGATAAATTCCTAGAAATATGAAAGCTAGGAAGAATGAATTATGAAGAAATAGAAAATCTGAATAGACTGTTTAATGGTTAAGACTCTGTGCTTCCACTGCAGGGTTCAATCCCTGGTCGGGGAACTAAGATCCTGCATGCCATGCGGCCAAAAATTAAAAAAAAAAAAAAAAAACTGTTTAAATGTCCATACTACCCAAATAATGAGGAGGTTAAATCAGCAAATAAAACTCTCCCAATGAAGAAAATCCTAGGACCAGATGGTTTTCCTGGTGAAATCTACCAAATATTCAAAGAAGCATTAACATCAATCCTTCTCAAATTCTTCCTAAAAACTGAAGAGGAATAGGAATGAATGCTTCCAAACTCATTCTATGAGGCCATCATCACCCTGATACAAAAACCAGATAGAGACACCATGATTAAAAAAAAATGACAGTCCAATATCACTGATTAACGTAGATGCAAAAATCCTCAACAAAATATTAGCAAACCAAATTCAACAATATATTAAAAAGGATCATACACCATGATCAAGTGAGATTTATCCCAAGGATGCAAGTATGGTTCAATATCTGCAAATCAATATGATACAACACATAAACTAAAGAATAAAAATCCTATAAACATCTCAATAGATGCAGAAAAAGTTTCTGACAAAATTCAACATCTATTTTTCATAAAATCTCTCAACAAAGTGGGTGTAAAGAATACATACCTCAACATAATAAATGTCATATATGACGAACCTACAACCAATATCATACTCAATGGTGAAAATCTAAAAGCATTTTCTCTATGACTGGGAACAAGATATGATGCCTACTCTCACCATTTTTACTCAACAGAGTACTGGAAATCCTAGCCACAGCAATCAGGCAAGAAAAAGAAATAAAAGGAATCCAAATTATTCTAATTTAGGAAGAACTAAAACTGTCACTATTTGCGGATGACATGATACTATACATAGAAAATCCTGAACACCATCAAAAAACTAGTAAAATGAATTTAGTAGTTTCAGGATAAAAAAAAATCTATATATAGAAATCTGTTGCATTTTTATACACCAATAGTGAACTATCAGAAAGAGAAAATAAGAAAATAATCCCATTTACAATCACATCAAAAGTAATACAATACCTAGGAATAAACCTAACCAAGGAGGTAAAAGATTCATACTCAAAAAGCTATGACACTGATTTAAAAAAACCTGAAAATGACAAAAAAAAAGGAAAGATATAACATGCTAATGGATTGAAGAATATTGTTTAAATGTCCATACTACCCAAAGCAATCTACAGATTCAATGTAATCCCTATCAAAATTTTGCTAGCACTTTTCACAGAAATAGAACAAACAATCCTAAAATTTTATGGAACCACAGAAGACCCCGGGTAGTCAAAGTAATCTTAAGAACAGCAAAGCTGGTGGCATCACATGTCCTCATTTCAAACTATAGTACAAAACTATAGTAATCAAAATAGTATGGTATTGGCATAAAAACAGACATACAGATCAATGGAACAGAATAGAGAACACAGAAATAAACCCATGCATATACAGTCAGTTAATTTACAACAAAGGAGCCAAGAATACACAACAGGAAGAAGATAGCATTTCTGCAATAAATAATATTGGGAAAACTGGACAGCCACATGCAAAAGAATGAAACTGGACACTATCCTATACCATACACAAAAATTAATGCAACATGAATTAAAGACTTAATCCATAAAACTCCTAGAAGAAGACACAGGCAGTAAGCTCCTTGCTATCGATCTTGGCAATGATTTTTTGGATCTGACAGCTAAAACAAAGGCAACAAAAGATAAACTAGTGGGACTACATTAAACTAAAAAGCTTTTGCACAGCAGGACTTCCCTGGCGTCCAATGGTTAAGACTCTGTGCTTCCACTGCAGGGTTCAATCCCTGGTCTGGGAACTAAGATCCTGCATGATATGCATGCCATGTGGACAAAAAAAAAAAAAAAAAAAAATCTTTTGCACAGCAAACGAAACCATTAACAAAATGAAAAGGCAGCCTACTGAGCAAGTGATGTTTGCAAATGATACATCCAATAAGGGGGTAATATCCAAAATATATAAAGAACTCAACACCCAAAAACCAACTGAAATAAAATAAAACAAACAACTGAAAAAAAATTCAAAATACAAAATTAAATGCAAAATTAATACACAGAAATCTGCATTCCTATACACTAACAATGAAAGATCAGAAAGAGAGATTAAGGAAACAATCCCATTTACCACTGCATCAAAAACAATAAAATATCTAGGAATAAATCTACCTAAGGAGGCAAAACACCTGTACTCAGAAAATTATAAGATACTGATGAAAGAAACAAAAGATGACACAAACAGATGGAGAGATATACCATGTTCTTGAAATGGAAGAATTAATATTGAGAAAATGACTATGCTACCCAAAGCAATCTACAAATTAAATGCAATCCCTATCAAATTACCAATGGCATTTTTCACAGAATTAGAACAAAAAACTGTACAATTTGTGTGGAAACACAAAAGACCACGGATAGCCAAAGCAATCTTGAGAAAGAAAAATGGAGCTGGCAGGGGACTCCCAGAAATACAGATCGATGAAACAGGATAGAAAGCTCAGAGATAAACCCACGCATATACGGACACCTAATTTACAACAAAGGAGGCAAGAACATACAATGGAGAAAAGACAGCCACTTCAATAAGTGGTGCTGGGAAAACTAGACAGCTACATGTAAAAGAATATTAGAACACACCCTAACATCATACACAAAAATAAATTCAAAATGGATTAAAGACCTAAATGTAAGGCTGGATACTATAAAACTTTTAGAGGAAAACATACAGAAAATACTCTTTGACATAAATCACAGCAAGATCTTTTTCAATCCACCTCCTAGAGTATGAAAATTAAAACAAAAATAAACAAATGGGACCTAATGAAACTTAAAAGCTTTTGTACAGCAAAGGAAACCATAAACAGGTTGAAAAGACAACCCTCAGAATGGGAAAAAATATTTGAAAACAAAGCAACCAACAAGGGATTAATCTCCAAAATATACAAGCAGCTCATGCAGCTCAATATCAAAAAAACCCCAGCAACCCAATCAAAAAATGGGAAGATGGGGCTTCCCTGGTGGCGCAGTGGTTGAGCATCCGCCTGCCGATGCAGGGGACACGGGTTCATGCCCCGATCTGGGAAGATCCCACATGCCACGGAGTGGCTGGGCCCGTGAGCCATGGCCGCTGAGCCTGCATGCCTGGAGCCTGTGCTCTGCAATGGGAGAGGCCACAGCAGCGAGAGGCCCACGTACGGCAAAATAAAAAAAAAAAACGGAAGATATAAACAGACATTTCTCTAAAGACATACAGATGGTTAAAAAGCACTTGAAAAGATGCTCAACATCACTAATTATTAGAGAAATGCAAATCAAAACTACAATGAGATAACATGTCACACCAGTCAGAATGGCCATCATCAAAAAATCTAGAAACAATAAATGCTGGAGAGGGTGTGGAGAAAAGGGAACCCTCCTACACTGTTGGTGGGCATGCAAACTGGTACAGCCACTATGGAGAACAGTATGGAGGTTCCTTAGAAAACTGAAAATAGAGCTACCATATGACCCAGCAATCTCACCCCTGGGCATATATCCAGAGAAAACCATATTCGAAAAGATACATGCACCCCAATGTTCACTGCAGCACTATTCACAATAGCCAGGACATGGAAGCAACCTAAATGTTCATCAACAGAGGAATGGATAAAGAAGATGTAGTACATATATACAATGGAATATTAGCCATAAAAAAGAACAAAATAATGCCATTTGCAGCAACATGGATGGACACTCATACTGAGACAGATTCTCATACTGAGTGAAGTAAGTCAGAAAGAGAAAGACAAATACCATATGATATCTCTTATATGTGAAATCTAAAAAAAGGCTACAAATGAACTTATCTACAAAACCAAAACAGAGTTACAGATGTAGAAAATAAACTTATCATTACCAGGGGTTAATGGGGGGAGGGATAAATTGGAAGATCAGGATTGACAGACACATACTACTATATATAAAATAGATAACTACAATAAGTCCCCTACATGCAAATGAGTTCAGTTCCAAGAGTGCATTCGTAAGTCCAATTTGTTCGTGAGTCCAACAAAGTTAGCCTAGGTACCCAACTAACACAACTGGCTATACAGTACCGTACTGTAATAGGTTTATAATACTTTTCACACAATAATACATCAAAAACAAACACACACACAAAATAAACAAAACATTTTTAATCTTACAGTACAGTACCTTGCAAAGTACAGTAGTACAGTACAACAGCTGGCATACAGGGGCTGGCATTACTGACTGGAGGAGGGAGAGGAGGTGGGAGATGGTAGAGCTGAGGGATTGTCAGCAATAAGAGATGGCGGGCAAGCTGTAATTTCACTCATGCCTGACGTTGACGCTCAGGTTCTGGTTCCTTGCTGGATTCAATTCTATCTACCCTCTTGAAAAAAAAAATCCAGTTTTTTTCATGTCTGGGTAGTAGCTAATTTTTTCTCATCATAGATGACACGGCAGCACTGCATTGCATTCTGAATGGCTGCTGTAACCTTCGTGTACCGTTCTACATTCGGGTCCTGTGCCTCCTCAAATAAAGAAAATCCCCTTGCCATGTCCTGCATCGTGAATCTCTTCTGCAGAATCTCTTTCGGTTCTTCAGTTACTTCTTACTTCTATCTCTCTTCATCCCTTCTCTGGGCCTCTAATTCCATCACTATCGCTTGGCACTTCTTAGCAGTACCAGCTACATCACCGCTGCTTTTACACTTGCTTCCGGACATCCTGGGCTTGAAATAAAGATACTGTACTACTGTACTCTGTACAGTATTGTACAGTAAAGTACACAAAAGCACAACCACTTGTAGAGGATGCACGCACGTGACAACGTACGCCAGATACACAAACTAACTTACATGATTGGACATGCGAACGCAGTTCGAATCTCTGAAAGTTCGCAACTTGAAGGTCTGTATGGAGGGGACTTGCTGTAATAAGGACCTACTGTATAGTACAGGGGACTCTAATTTAGTACTCTGTAATGGGTTATATGGGAAAAGAATCTAAAAAAAGAGTGGATATATGTATTTGTATAATAGATTCACTTTGCTGTACAACTAAAACTAACACATTGTAAATCAATTATACTCCAATAAAAAGTAAAAAAAAAAAAAAATTTGGCAGAGAACCTGAATACATGCTTTTCTGTAGAAGACATACAGATGGACAACAGATACATGAAAAGATGCTCCACAACTGCATAATGGAATATTACTCAATCATAAAAAGAAATCTTGTCATTTATAACAACATGGATAAATCTAGTGTGTATTACACTAGTGAAATAAGTCAGACAAAGAGAAATACCACATGATCTCACTCATATGTGGACTCTTAACAAACAAATGGAACAAACAAAACAAAACAGAAACAGATTAATAGATACACAGAGCAAACTGGTGGTTGCCAGAAGGGGTGGGGGTTGGGTGAAATAGGTGAAGAGGATTAAGCGGTACAAACCTCCATTTATATAATAAATAAATCATGATGAGTATAAGGAATATGGTCAAAAATATAACTATTTTGCATGGGGACAGATGGTTACTAGATTTATCATGGTGATAATTTCACAATGTATGCAAATGTCAAGTCACTACGTAGTACTCTGAAACTAACATAATGGGTAAGTCAACTATATTTCAATATTTTACAAAAGCATTGAATATGGCTGTGGAAGAAAACTGAGAAGATAACTGACGGGAGCTGAGCTCTGAGGCCAGGTGTTGGGTGAGTCTTCCACATGGATATTATGGTAAGAAATGGGATGAAGAGAAGGACTATGATCATGGTTTCCAAGTCTTCAGTGAATAAAGGAATGTGACCAGAAAGTCAATAGATGACAGAAGCAACAACTTCCAAGCATTTCTCTTCCAAGTTTCAACAACTTCCTGCACATTCATGAAGAAAGAACTGGCCTTCAAAATATCATGGTATTTCTACTTTGATCCTGAAATCAATGAAGGCCACTAGATCTACTTTGATCCTGAAATCAATGAAGGCCACTAGATAGCAGGTAAAATATCCCTTTGGAAAATCAAATGAATGAAAAACTTCATTAAATTTGAAGAGCCACTTTTACTTTTTTGTGTATGAAAATGACTCAATTCAATCTGGCAATGGGGTAAAGGTTTCAAAGTATGAAAGCAGATGAGGGTAGATATTCACTTGACAAAATAATTCAGATTCCCTTAAATAAGATCCTTTGCGTAAAATATTTTACGAACACATTTTTCATGTGTTCACATTTTTCATGTGTTCACAGTTTTCATAAAATACGGCATACCTGTGTTAGGTTATTTTGGCTTGTCATACTCACCAGACCAAGAACAAAAATATTCTGCATGATTTTTCCAGACAATTTACCACTTCTTTGGTGACTCTTTCAGGTTCCTAATGGCTCAGCAGGA
>NW_006785816.1:3170105-3173515 GCF_000442215.2 Lipotes vexillifer
CAGCAGGAAAATTGCCAAGCTATTCAACCGTGAAATTCTTCGCAGGTGCAATTAAAATCTCTTCCAGAGGCAAATCTGGAACAGATTTTCTGCCTAAGTGAATGTATTTTCTGCAGGTGATTGTGTGGTGAGTGAATACTTCTGTAATTGTAAAGGAATCTGTTGTGACAATTTTACCATTCTATATAGTAGCGTCCAACATTTTTCAAGCACCCTTATGAGTAGAATATGTACATACATCAAAATATGTATCTATTTAAATAGATTATTTAAATGTACTCTTATTAGTCCACACATTAACTATATCAAACTTTATTTTTTCTTATTTTTCATATGGTAAATAAATATAAATGGAAAGTCTAATAATCCCCACCCCACCCCACCCCCACACACACAATATATTGTCTTGTGCACCTCCCCCTCTTTGGAGACCACTTCTGGACAGACTGGAAGAAATTCCATTCATACATATGACTGTTTCCTTCCAGCTATGAGACCATAGAGAGGCAGAATCTCTGCCAATAGCAGATATCAATGATGAGAGTGATGTCAATATACAACATATACAGTTGACCCTTGGACAACAAGGGTTTGAACTGCTCAGGTCCACTAATATGCAGAGTTTTTTCAACAGTAAATACTACACTACTACACAACTTGCGGTTGGTTGAATCTGTGGATTCAGAACATAGATATGGAGGAACCACAGATATGGGAGGATGACTATAAGTTACACATGGATTTTTGACTGCTCAGAGGCTTGGTGCCCCTCCGCTCATTGTTCAAGGGTCAACTGTATGGTTACAAAGTGATCTAATGATCACTGTTAGGCCGAATCTTCTTTTGAACCAACTTAAAAAGTAGTTCTACATCTTAGAAAAGAAAAAAAGGACCCACTTTGTAGATAAAATACATTCAAACAATAAATTAGTACCAGTTGTTAAGTAGGTGTAAAAATATAGCCAGTGTATTCATTAATTCATCAAATATTAATTGCATGGCCATTATGTACCTGTCTTTCTTCCAAGTGCTAATTATATTGACGTGTATTGTAACCGAGGCTCTCACTTTATATGTGGGAATTACTAAGCAGTGAAGAAATAAATTTCTAAATTATTTTAATATAACACATGAACAGATTGGCACACCTGGCAGTTAAAAGTGAGATTGCTATTTAATTATCAATTCTGCCTCCTAGAGCTAAACCATCAAGTTCCTCAAAGATAAGGACTGTATTTGTTTATTAATATAAACCTGGTAGCACCTAGCATAGTGGCTGGCATGCAGTAAACATTCAATATCTATTTACTGGAAAGGTGGGAGAAAAGGGAGAAAGAGAGAGGAAGAAGGATAAAATGAACTAAAGTCTGAGACCAAAACTGTAAGAGCCATTTTATTGTCCCTAAAGCTTGACTGTAACTACTAATGGTATTTCTTCTGACTTGAAAATACCCATCAATACCCATCAAAAGCATATGGTTGTGAACAGGGAACTAAACTCAATATTTTGTAATAACCTATAAGGGAAAAGAATCTGAAAAATAAAAGATATTTATATATGTGTATAACTGAATCACTGCTGTACACCTAAAACTAAGACAACATTGTAAATCAACTATACTTCAATAAAATTAAGAAAAAATAAAAACACCCCCAAATTAAACTAAATTTTAAAAAAGCATATGGTCCCCCTTGAAATCCTGTACCTATACTTAGGAACAGTACATAATTCAGGACCCTGAGACTAAAGAGGAGAAATCAGTCCTGAATCAGCCCCAACTGCTCATTTAAAAGTTCATTTACTTTCAGGTTTTATGATAAAATAAAATGTATTTTTCTTATTATAAATGTAATATAAATACTTTGAAGAAAATTTGTAAAATATAGGAAAGTAGAATTGAACATTATTATAATCCTACCACCCAGACAGCCACTGTTAACATTTTATATGTTAAACTAGTACCAAATTTTAAAATCCCTGTGATACAACTTTGTATTGATATAATGCAATAAGCGGCTCACAAATAACTAGAATGAAAAAATATATAGTGGAGTAATTCCAACTATGCTTAATGATGCAAGACTTAGGACTCTGAAAGAGATTATGAGTTCCTTAAGGAAAGATACCTTGTTCTAGTAATCTTTGTTATAGCCCAGCCACGGGACCAAGCAGTGAGCCTTGTACATATTATACATTTCATTCCATAAATGTTCACTGAATAAATATCTAGAATGAAAGGGAATCAGCAAATTTTTTATTGTCAGGACTCTTCCTTCTATGATTACTCACCTGCTCACTTTCCAACTCTTCCTCCAATGACCTTATTTCTATCATTCATTGCCCTGTACTTTAGCTACAGTAGTAACAGTTTGCTGCAGCCCAAATGTGATGCTGTTTTATGCATTCATAACTTTACTCCTATCATTCCCCACCTTCTTCACTTAGCTAACATCTACTCATTCCTCATAATTTAGCTCAGATGTCATGTTCTTCAAGAAGACTCCCCTGACCCCATCATCCATCCCCCGACTAAGCTAAATGCTATGATTCTGGGCTCCCATAGTATCCAATACAAACATCCAACAATGCAGTTGCCACAAAACATAGAAACTAACCACTTATATATTTGTGTCCACTCGTAGAATGTAAGCTCTTTAAAGCTTCTTTCTTTATAGTCACAAATACCAGCACAGGTTCAATGAATATTTATTGAATGAATGAAAGAATGAACAAACTCATCTCATTCTTTTTTTGTCTTAGTTTCTTTCTCATTTACATCTGTTTGGTCAGCTGGTCACCCATAATTTTAATTATCTTAAAAAACAAATGAACAAAACCCCCTCTTGGTCATAAAACACAAATCAAAAATTAAAAATGGCAAACACTGAGTTCTGCTTATTCATCTAGCCAAAGAGTATCCCTTAATATCTTATAATTAATATTTAATAAACAATTAATAGCACCACCACTTTCTCCTAATGTCCTCTAAAGCAGAATCACATTTTAATAATCACTCTTTCACAAACACACATATTACTTATTTCTATTCTTCTTTCTCCCTGACAAGATATAAAGTAGGTCCTGCCAACTCTTTCTCTACTAATGTCATCAGGTCTGCTCCTTTCCTTTTCTATAGCCCCTGCCTTTAATCTCTTCCAATTTAGTTTGCTCTAGTTTCCTCAATGGAATAATTTAGTATATCCAAAATTAAACTACATACAAGGAATTCCTATTTTCTACTATACAGTATTCTAATTATACAGAATCCACAATTTTTAGCCTGGCTTTTAAAGCTATGCATCCCATACTCATCTCTACCAGTATTCCCTACCTTGTTTCCTCTCAGAAAACATATTTCCTTGTGTTTCTAGGTATGCATTTCCCATTGAAGCCAAGCAAATATTCCTGC
>NW_006785816.1:3173525-3182234 GCF_000442215.2 Lipotes vexillifer
CCTGCTGTATACCATAGCAAATCTTCAAATTCTTTCATTGTTACCTTTGTACATAGAGTTTTACAGCTTTCCCTATTCTCTTCATGCCTTGATTCATCTTTAAAATCCCTGTTTACATCTCTCTTCCTCTTACAAAGATTCTTTAATTACCTTCAGGTCATACTAATTGCTCCCTTAATAAACAACCCTTCACCATTTGTATTTTACCTGAACTAACAATATTTTAGAGCTTACTAGTATGTTGCTCTGTGTTTGGAAAGATCTTTATGTATGTGCTTTTTTTTTTGTAAATTTATTTTATTTATTTACTTTTGGCTGCATTGGGTCTTCGTTGCTGTGCGCAGCCTTTCTCTAGTGGCGAGCAGGGGCTACTCTTCATTGTGGTGTGCGGGCTTCTCATTGTGGTGGCTTCTCTTGTTGCAGAGCACAGGCTCTAGGCACGCAGGCTTCAGTAGTTTTGGCACACGGGCTCAGTAGTTGTGGTACATGGGCTTTAGAGCGCAGGCTCAGTAGTTGGTGCACACGGGCTTAGCTGCTTCACAGCATGTGGGATCTTCCTGGGCCAGGGCTCGAACCTGTGTCCCTTGCATTGGCAGGCAGATTCTTAAACACTGCACCACCAGGGAAGTCCTGTATGCGCTTTTTGATTGTTGAGAACAGGTGTATTGTTTTCTCCTACAGGGCTTAATCTAGCAGCACTCTCATACAAGCTGGCTTCTTAATAGGTGCTGCTAAGTTTTTATCTTACATTTAAGGGAACTCAATAAATTGTCTGAATTAAATTAAACTGAATTGGCTGTTCTTCATCAATAAACTTTACAAGTGATAGTGAAATAAAGGGTAAATTTAAATTATAGTTAGTGTTTAAAATTGGTAATACTTCCTATAATCCTACCCAGCTTATAACATTTGCAGGGAGCTTTTGCATATGTATTCAAATGTTACTTCTGCTTTTCAGTCCCATCCCCGTCTCCATTCCCCTTACCACCAAATGTTCATGTGAAGAAAACCTGAAGCAAACTGAAAGGCATACTAGAGAATATCACTCTTCACATAAGTCCCACTGCTCATATTTATTTACATATCTGGTATGAAGCCACCATATCAATATTCTTCACACTGAGAGCTTTATTTATGGCCTCCCTATGTCAAAGGATAATTAATACTTTAGACGATTTCTATCACAGAGCTTAACAAATTTACTTACCTACACAATTTAGCAACAAGAAACAATAAAAGAACATGCCACAGTGTTTCTGCCCATTCTATATTGTCACTAGGCTAATAAAAATTCACTTTTGTGGGAATACTGTATAAGAAATAAAGGATGCAAAATGCGATTTTGAATAAAAATTTGTTTCTATTACATTCATTTTGTATTATTTCTTTTAAAGAACTAAAACCATCAAAATCCTGTTAAGATATTTAGTTAATGGATAAAACAAACTTTACATTTTAAACAATAACTTACAGGATCAGCAGGTCCACAGAATTCTCGAAATGTCACTGTAGGATTAGTCTGTTGAATCTCCATTGCTACACAAGGGCCAGAATACATTTCTGTCACCATTTCCTATAATATGTAATATAAAATAATATTAACAAACAAGTAGAATTTAATAATCTTTTACTCCTCCTCTTTTAATTGTACCACTATTCTACTGAACTCAAAATGTTAGAGTTATGTTTGACATCTTCTCTACCTGTACCCTCTATGCCAAGCAGTTCCCACATTTTGCCCATTTTTCCTGCAAAAATATATTTTAGTTATGTCCCCTTTTCTCCATTCCTACCACTACCACTTTTAGTTTAATGCTTTACCACTTGACATGTTCACTATTTGAAATTAGCTTCTAGTACATCTTCCTTTTAAAAGGTTCTTTCCCCTTGAACACAGTACTGTCAAACGAACACTTCTAAAGATATAAATTCCAAAGTGTTTACCACAAAGAAACTTATAAAAATCATAATGAGTTCCAGCAATAAGGAAAAACAGGCACCAGATTTATTCTCTCACATTAAACATCTAGAAACTAAAAAAAAATTATATATATATCAACAGTTTTCAGACACTGGATGACAGACAGCACAGTACTATGATCCCCTAGAGTAGGAAAACAAAAGCTAGATAACAGCTCCATCTTACTGCCTGAAGGCTTCCAGACAGTGGGATAGGTAGAACAAACCCAAAAGGGCCCAACATTCTCACTGAGTAGAAGAGACAAAGACTGGAGTTTAGGGAGACCAATGAGGCTAGAATTTGCAGGACAGAATACTACAGGAGGTGGGAGAGCTACAGGAGGGTAAGCTACAGGGATTTGCAGAGAAGTTCACTTGAGTCTTTGACTAAGAGTCTGTGTATGTATAAAGGATACTACCCAAGGCTGAAAAAAGAACTACCAGAAAGCAGTAAATGAAACAATTCACAAAGATAGCACAAGGCTGAGAAGTTTGTGCTTCTACCAGCCAGAGTGGAAAGCCCTCATACGATACATAGGGCATCAGGTAGAGTCCTCAGAATGGTACTGCATCATAGTAATTGGCCTAAACTTGCTTTAGATATGGAATGCTCTATACCTATCCTATAAAAGCTTAAAAGCAAGTCTCAGAAGGGTCCAATTGATCCCAAGTAACTTGACTGAGTGCCAGAACAAGGTCAAACATTCTTCAAAGGAATACAAAAATACCATGGGGCTTCCCTGGTGGCACAGTGGTTGAGAGTCCGCCTGCCGATGCAGGGGACACGGGTTCGTGCCCCAGTCTGGGAAGATCCCACATGCCGCGGAGTGGCTGGGCCCGTGAGCCATGGCCGCTGAGCCTGCACGTCCGGAGCCTGTGCTCCACAACGGGAGAGGCCACAACAGTGAGAGGCCCGCGTACCACACACACACACAAAAAATACCATGTAACACTGTAAGTTTCACAACATCAGCATATAGTAAAAACTACCAGGCATGCAAAGAAGTAGGAAAATATGAACCATCACCAGAAGGAAATAAATAGACACAGACCCAGCAATGACAGAAATGATGGATGTAATTACAGAAGAATTTTAAAACAGTCACAATAAATAGGTTCTATATGCTCAAAATATACAAGGAAACGTGGACATAATGCACAGAAAACAGAAGATATTAAAAAGATCCCAACAGAACTTCTAGAGATGAAAATTACATCTGAACTTAAAAATACACTTTATGGGATAAACAGGATAATATTTTGTGGAAGATCAATGAATTTGAAGGCATGCAATAGAAACTATTAAAAAGCAAGCATGGAGAGAAAGAAAAATAAAGAAAAATTTAAAAACTAAAAAAAAAGACTTGTGGGACAATGACAAGCTGTGTAATTGGAGCCCCAAAAGAAGAAAGGGTGATGAACAGAAATATATTTCAAGAATTAATTGCTAAAAAGAGCTCAAATTTGATGAAACCCCCAAACTCACATATCCAACAAAATCAAAGGAGAATAAATGGAAAGAAAAATAAAGTAGAGCACATCATAATCAAATTGGCTATAAAACAAAAACAACAACAACAAACAAAACAACCCAATGATAAACAGTAAAAACAAAAACAAAAACCTTAGAAACATCCAAAAAAAGAAACATAACAGTAGAACAAAGATAAGGATAAAAACAAAAACAACAACCTATCTAGAATTCTATAACTGGTTGAGAAAACATTTGGAAAATATTTTCCAAAATGAATGAAAAATAAAGACTTTTTCAGAGTATAGGTCTTTAACCTCCTTGGTTAAGTTTATTCCTAGGTATTTTATTCTTTTTGATGCAAATTTATTTATTTATTTATTTATTTTTATGTTGGGGTAGGAGTTTATTAATTAATTAATTAATTTTTGCTGTGTTGGGTCTTCATTTCTGTGCAAGGGCTTTCTCTAGTTGCGGCAAGTGGGGGCCACTCTTCATCCGGGTGCGCGGGCCTCTCACTATCACGGCCTCTCTTTTTGCAGAGCACAGGCTCCAGACGCGCAGGCTCAGTAGTTGTGGCTCACGGGCCTAGTTGCCCTGCGCCACGTGGGATCCTCCCAGAACAGGGCTCAAACCCGTGTCCCCTGCATTAGCAGGCAGATTCTCAACCACTGCGCCACCAGGGAAGCCCATTTGATGCAACTTTAAATGGTGATTGTTTTCTTGTTTTCTCTTTCTTATAGTTCATTATTAGTGTATAGAAAAGCAACACATTTCTATATATTAATCTTATATCCTGCAACTTTACTGAATGTACTTATTAATTCTAATAGTTTTTTTTGGTGGAGACTTTAGAATTTTCTCTATATAGTACCATATCATCTGCAAATCATGACAGTTTTATTTCTTCCCTTCCAATTTGGATGCCTTGTATTTCCTTTTCTTGTCTGATTACTGTGACTAGGACTTCTAATACTATGTTAAATAAAAGTTGGGAGAGTGGGCATCCTTGTCTTGGAAATGAAAGACCTATACTATGAAAACCATAAAACACTGATGAAGGAAATTAAAGACGATACAAAGAAATGGAAAGACTGCAGAAATTAATATTATTAAAATGGCTATATTACCCAAAGAAATCTATAGATTTAATGCAATCCCTTTCAAAATAGCCATAAAATTTTGCACAGAATTCAAACAAATAATCCTAAAATTTATATGGAACCACAAAGGACCCTGAATTGCCAAAGCAATCTTCAGGAAAAAAAGAACAAAGCTGGAGGTATCATGCTCCCTAACTTCAGACTATACAACAAAGCTACGGTAGTCAAAATAACATGGTACTGACACAAAAACAGACACAGAGATCAAGGGAACAGAATAGAGAGCCCAGAATAAACCCACACACTTATGGTCACTCCACAACAAAGGAGGCAAGAATATACAATGGAGAAAAGACAGTCCCTTTAACAAGTGGTGCTGGGAAAACTGTACAGCTCCATGTAAAAGAGTGAAATTAGAACATTTCCTCATACCATATACAAAAATATACTCAAAATGGATTAAAGGCCTAAATGTAAGACCTGAAACCAAAAATTTCTAGAAGAAAACATAGGCAGAACACTTTAACATAAATCGTGGCAATATTTTTTTTGGATCTGTCTCCTACGGCAAAAGAAATAAAAGCAAAAATAAATATATTGGACCTATTAAACTTAAAAGCTTTTATACAGCAAAGGAAACCATTGACAAAATGAAAAGACAATCTACTGAATGGGAGAAAATATTTGCAAATGCTACGACTGATAAGGGGTTAATATCAAAACATAAATAAAAAGCTCATACAATTCAATATCAAAAAAAAAACAAACAACTCGATTAAAGAACTGAATAGACATTTTTCCAAAGAAGACCTACAGACGGCCAACAGGCACATGAAAAAATGCTCAACACTGCTAATCGGAGAAATGCAAATCAAAACCACAATGACATATCACCTCATACCTGCTAAAACAGCTATTATCAAAAAGTCTACAAACAACAAACACTGGTGAGGATGTGGAGAAAAGGGAACCCAAGTACACTTTCAGTGGGAATGTAAATTAGTGCAGCCACTAAGGAAAACAGTATGGAAGTTCCTCAAAAAAACTAAGAATAGAACTACCATATTATCCAGCAATTCCACTGCTGGGTATATATCTGAAGAAAATGGAAACACTAATTCAAAAAGATACATGAATTCCAACAGCAGCATTATTTACAAGAGCCAAGATATGGAAGCAATCTAAGTATCCAAAAACAGATGAATGGATAAGATGTGGTATATATACATACAATGGAATACTACCCAGTCATAAAAAAGAATGAAATTCTGCCATTGGCAACAATGTGCATGGACCTAGAGGCTTAGTGAAGTAAGACACAGAAAGACAAATACTCTATATGTTATCATTTATATGTAGAATCTTAAAAATAAAACAAACACATGTATATAACAAAAGAGAAACAGACTCACAGATGTAGAGAACAAACTAATGGTTACCAGTAGGGAGAGGGAAAGGAATAGGGGCAAGATAGGGGTATGGGATTAAGAGATACAAACTGGCATACATAAAATAAGCAACAAGGATATATTCTCAGGGAAATATAGCCATTATTTTTAATAACTTTAAATGGAATATAATCTATAAAAATATTGAATCAGTGTTGTACACCTGAAACTAATATAATATTGTAAATCATTGATCTTTCAATTAAAAAAAGACTTTTTCAGACAAACAAAATCTGAGAGAATTCACCATCACCAGCCATATACCACAGAAAATGTTAAAGGAAGTACTTCAGACAGAAGAAAAATAATGCCAGACAAAAATATGGATCTATACAAAACAATGGTAAACATGTGGGTAAATATAAAACATATTTCACAGCAACTAAAAAATGTAATTATTTAAAGCAAAAATATTTAAAATGTATTGCAGAGTTTATAACATACATAGATGTAAAATGTATGACAACAGCACGCAGAATAGGAGAGAAGAAATGGAAGTATACTGTTTTAGGGTTCTTAACTCTATATGTGAAGTGGTTTAATGAAAAACATGGTCAAAGAAAAGTGACTCTCACAGTGTCTGAAACATTCAATGAATGAAACACTTCAGGCAGAAGTGAAAATACATATAAAGCCCAGAGGAAAAAGTACAGTTGGGGTATGTGAAGGTCAGTAAAGGAGCCATGATATCAGGATCTGAGTAAGACCACAGGAAAGCAGTTAAGAGATGAGGCCAGATCATGGAGGGCCATGTAAACCATTTTAATGACTTTTGAAGGTTTATGATACATAATGCCAAAGTAAAATAAAGGCAATTTATTACAGAACAATATTTAAATATTAATCCTAACTCAGTCATCATGTCTACTAGAAATGCCAGAAGTTAAAGGAGGGAGAGAACTTCATAATTAATATGGTACACAGAACCCTACTCATTAGAATCCCTAGATGTATGCCCCTGAAGTCACTTTACTATTTCACAAAGGTCATATGAAATTAATTTTTATGGATAATTATGTTGAGTAGGATTTTCTGTCTAACGAAATTGAAGTACTGCCTACACATAAATGCCAAGAGCCAAGTTGTCAGTAGGGGTAGAAGAAGGCACGAGCACGTTATCCAATAACAGAAGTGTAAATTTTGTCCACCTTTCTTTCACCTGTCTCTCAGTATTAATAACAAATACCAGTAAAACGATAAACATAGAGGGCTGCACAAAATGCAAAGAAAAATGTTGAAAAAAGGACTCCATCAATAGCAAAAAGTGTTCCTTAAAAAATGGACTTGAGAATTCTGTTAACAGATTAAGAGAATTAATTAATTAAAAGATCACCTAGGTTTTTACTTAAGCAAAACACTCAAACAAAAAAGCACTTGTTTCCTTCCTTAATAGCCCTTTGACTATGTCCTTAAGCAATTTCCTTAAGTAGTTGCAGTGGGATGTCTGATTTAATATCTCTTCTCACCAGGACATAAGCTCCATGAATGCAGGTAGTGTGCTTTTTTTGTTCATTTCTGTCTCCCTGGTAGCCAACACACTGTACGGCCCACAGGAGATACTCAATACATGTGTGGTAAATAACTGGATCATGATAACTCTATAAGATAGGAATTATTACCTTTTAATGATTGCAAATGCTGAAACAGCAAATTTAACTGTAAATGATCAACACAGAACCTACTATAAAGATTCTCAGCTACAGTAATAACAATAATAGTAATAATAATAAAAATAGCTAATATTCACTAAAGCAATAGTCTCAGTATGTGAGACTGCTTTACATGATTTATTTCATTTAATCACAATAACTTCATAAAGTAATAGCGTTGTTTCTATTTTATATATGGGTAAACTAAGGCTTAAAGAAGGTAAATAACTTCCATGGTCACACAGCTGGTGGGTGTGTTTGGGATTTGAACTTTGCATCTGACTCCACAGCCAAAAAAAAACAACAACAACAACAAAGGAAACTGAGGTCAGGAAGCTGTAAGCTGTTGCAATGAATTTTGGAAAACAGGAAAATTTTACAGTTTGAAGCAAGTAACATGGGAAAACCTAGAACTAAAGTAGAATTATTAAAAAATATCTGGTACAACAGTGTCAGTGATGCTGTACTATATCACACTACATATTCTACATTTCACACCCTTACGTCTTTAAGTTCAAAACAACAAAATGGATGGAACCACTAATATGACCTTATATATCTTATTTGTTTTATAAGTAAGAATCTGAAGACAAAGAGGGTAAAGTGCTGTACTAAAAGTCAGAGTAAGAATCAGATCACCTGTTTTTGTTTCTTTAGACTATGTTGCCTCTTAAGATTATTTTTACATGGCCTACTTTATAGAATTAAATAAATCTCATAAACTTAAGAGACATCCAGTATCAGCATTTAAAAACTTATCTCTTCCTTGAACTTAAAACTTGAGTCCTAAATATTAACTGTCATGAAAAATAAGAGACCCAAGAGGAAATACAACAATCACAATAGCAAATGAGGCCCAGGATTTGCTATCTGATTCTTGCTATCCCAAATTACCCAATGTAAGATATCACAATCATATGCATTTCTAGTATATGAATACAGACCATCATACAACTTCCCTTGAATGAAATAGTCAGAATCATGAAATGGGAAAAGAACTTTAAAAGAATCAGAGATTATATACCATTCATAAGAATATATTTACTTCAATAAAATATTATTGGGATAAAAACACTCTT
>NW_006785816.1:3182244-3190075 GCF_000442215.2 Lipotes vexillifer
TTCCCTTTGGGGAAAATTTTCAAGGAAACAACATTTCTTAGCATAAATAAAATTTTATATCATATAAATGCAGTAACATCTCAAAGATACCTGGATATTGATATATTCTGGTTCATATATATAGTGCATTCTCCCATTAAGAGACTGCTACAAACCAATAATTTGAAATACTTGTTTTAAGCTGAATAAGCCATTTTAAGGTGAATAAAAATCATAACTATTACTAAAAATTACTCACAAGACTAATAATTCCTCTGAAATAAGGTAGTTTTTCCCCTTCCAAACAGTCCCTCTGTTCCTTCTCCTAAGTAGGTTCTTTTATTAATATTACAAGATTTAAATAGTAATTATAGAGAGTATCTTACTGAGAAGATTAAACCGAAGAAAGTACATCAATATTAATCATTCTGGGATGTCCTGACATTAAAATATAATATTGCTATTGTCATTCAAATTCCTGATTTCTCAGGGGAAATGACAAATACACTCAGTGATGTTTTTATCTTTATCTCCAGAATCCCAAGATCAAAAAATTCTAAGAGTAAATGTATAGTATATAAAAAAAATTGCATGTATGGTATTTTCAAAGCAAAGTATAGCACAGAAATATAATGTTGTACACATGAAACATATAACGTTATAAACCAATGTTACCTCAATAAAAAATAAAAGAGGCTTTTTTTTTAAAAAAAAGTTTTTTACCAAAAGGAAATATGGCCTACCTCAGATATGTACATAAAACATTAACGTCAACTATTACCTGCTACCAAATTCAATACTATCTGATGTTGTATGAGAATGTAACTCAGGATCAAGGCTACTGTGAGATATGCCTCCACGAGTCTCTTCATCTTATATACAATAAAACTATAATATAATGTGCATTAATAAAGGTAGTTGCTTCTAACCATATTTTGTAAAAAGTCAATCAAACACACAGAAGAAGGAAAGTGTAAAAAGGGAAGATTTAAGAAATGGAAAACATCTCTCACTGGTTGAATAAATGATGTTAAGGTAAGAACGGTGGGGGGGGACCTTCAAGATAGTGGAGGAGTAAGATGTGAAGATCACCATCCTCCCTGGAAAATACTTCAAAAACAAACTCCATGTGGAGCAACTACTACAGAACAACTACTGAATGCTGGCAGAAGACCTCAGACTTCCCAAAAGGCAAGAAACTCGTACCTGGGTAGGGCAAAAGAAAAAGCAGAGACAAAAGAATAGGGACGGGACCTGCACCTCTGGGAGGGAGCTGTGAAGGAGGAAAAGTTTCCACACACTAGGAAGCCCCTTCACTGGTGGAGATGGGAGGGGGGGGAAGCTTCGGAGCCACAGAGGACAGCGCAGCAACAGGGGTGCAGAGGGCGAAGTGGAGAGATTCCCACACAGAGGATCGGTGCCGACCAGCATTCAACAGCCTGAGAGGTTTGTCTGCTCACCTGCTGGAGCGGATAGGGGCTGGGAGATGAGGCTCCACCTTCAGAGGTCAGATCCCAGGGAGAGGACTGGGGTTGGCTGCGTGAACACAGTCTGAAGGGGGTTAGTGCACCACAGCTAGCAGGGAGGGAGTCCAGAAAAAGTCTGGACCTGCTTAAGAGGCAAGAGACAAATGTTTCAGGGTGCACGAGGAGAGGGGATTCAGATCACTGTCTAAATGAGCTCCAGAGAAGGGCATGAACCACGGCTATCAGCGCAGACAGCAGAGACGGGCATGATACGCTAAGGCTGCTCCTGCAGCCACCAAGAAGCCTGTGTGCAAGCACAAGTCACTATCCACACCTCCTCTCCCAGGAGTCTGTGCAACCCACCACTGCCAGGGTCCCATGATCCAGGGACAACTTTCCTGGGAAAACACATGGTGCACCTCAGGCTGGGGCAATGTCACACCAGCCTCCTCCGCCGCAGGCTCGCCCTGCATTCCGTACCCGTCCCTGCCCCTGGCCTGAGTGAGCCAGAGCCCCCTAATCAGCCACTCCTTTAACCCCATCCTGTATGGGCGAAGAACAGATGCCAGAAGGTGACCTACACGCAGAGGCGGGGCCAAATCCAAAGCTGAACCCCAGGAGCTGTGCAAACAAAGAAGAGAAAGGGAAATCTCTCCCAGCAGCCTCAGAAGCAGCGGATTAAATCTCCGCAATCAACTTGATGTACCCTGCATCTGTGGAATATATGAATAGGCAATGGATCATCCCAAAACTGAGGCAGTAGACTTTGGGAATAACTGTAGACTTGGGGGTTGCTTTCTGCATCTAATTTGTTTCTGGTTTTATATTTATCTTAGTTTAGTATTTACAGCTTATTATCATTGGTAGATTTGTTTATTGATTAGGTTGCTCTCTTCCTTTTATATATATATTTTTTTATCTTTTTTTCCCTTCCTTATTCTCTTCTTGGGAGTGTGTATATGTATGCTTCTTTGTGTGATTTTGTCTGTACAGGTTTGCTTTTACCATTTGTCCTAGGATTCTGTCCGTTTTTTTCTTGTTCTTTTTTGTTTTAGCATAGTTTTTAGCGCTTGTTATCATTGGCGGATTAGTTTATTGGTTTGGTTGCTCTCTTCTTTCTTTTTTTTAATAACATTTTAATATTTGTATTTTAATAATATTTTTTTATTTTAATTATTTTATTTTATTTAGTTAGTTTTTCTTTCTTTCTTTTTTTTCCCCTCCATTTTCTTCAGAGACATCTGGTTGACAGGGTCTTGGTGCTCTGGTTGGGTGTCAGGCCTGAGCCTCTGAGGTGGGAGGCTGACTTCAGGACATTGGTCCCCCAAGGTACTCCAAGCCCCACATAATATCAATCAGCGAGAGCTCTCCCAGAGATTTCTGTCTCAACACTAAGACCCAGCTCCACTCGATGACCAGCTCCACTCAACAATCAGGATGCCCATGCCAAACAACTAGCAAGACAGGAACACAACCTCACACATGAGCAGACAGGCTGCCTAAAATCAAAATAAGCTCACAGACACCCCGAAATACACCACTGGATGTGGTCCTACCCATCAGAAAGACAAGATCCAGCCTCATCCACCAGAACACAGGCACTAGTCCCCTGCACGAGTAAGCCTACACAACCCACTGAATCAACCATAGCCACTGGGGGCAGACACCAAAAACAACGGGAACTACAAACATGCAGCCTGCAAAAAGGAGACCCCAAACAAGGTAAGTTAAGCAAAATGAGAAGATAGAGAAACACATAGCAGATGAAGGAGTAAGGTAAAAACCCACCAGACCAAGCAAATGAAGGTGAAATAGGCAGTCTACCAGAAAAAGAATTCAGAGTAATTATAGTTAAGATGATAAAAATTGTGGAAATAGAATGGAGAAAATACAAGAAATGTTAAACAAGGATCTAGAAGAACTAAACAGCAAACAATGATGAACAACGCAATAAATGAAATTAAAAATTCTGTACAAGGAATCAATAGCAGAATAACTGAGGCAGAAAATGGATAAGTGATCGGGAAGATAAAATAGTGGAAATAAATACCACAGAGCAGAATAAAGAAAAAAGAATGAAAAGAATTGAGGACATTCTCAGAGACCTCCGGGACAACAGTAAATGTCCCAAAATTTGAATTATAGGGGTCCCAGAAGAAGAAGAGAAAAAGGACTGAGAGTCCAGGAAGCACAGAGAGTCCCATACAAGATAAATCCAAGGAGAAACACACCAAGACACATATTTATAAAGCTATCAAAAATTAGATACAAAGGAAAAATATTAAAAGCAGCAAGGGAAAAGCAACAAATAACATACAAGGAAATCCCCATAAGGTTAACAGCTGATCTTTCAGCAGAAACTCTGGAAGCCAGACGGGTGTGGCAGGACATATTTAAAGTGATGAAAGGGACAAACCTACAACCAAGATAACTCTACCCAGGTGGGAGGGAGATGCAACAGTGAGGAGATATGGGGATATATGTATATGTATGGCTGATTCACTTTGTTATAAAGCAGAAACTAACACACCATTGTAAAGCTATAATACTCCAAAAAAGATGTTTAAAAAAAAAAAAAGATTAATCTACCCAGCAAGGACCACATTTAGATTCAATGGAGAAATTAAAACCTTTACAGACAAGCAAAAGTTAAGAGAATTCAGCACCACCAAACCAGCTTTACAACCAAAGCTAAAGGAACTTCTATAGGCAGGAAACACAAGAGAAGGAAAAGACCTACAATAACAAACCCAAAACAATTAAGAAAACGGTAATAGGAACATACATATCGATAATTACCTTAAATGTAAATGGATTAAATGCTCCAACCAAAAGACACAGAAAGCTGAAAGCATACAAAAACAAAACCCATATATAGGCTGTCTACAAGAGACCCACTTCAGACATAGGGACACATACAGACTGAAAGGGAGGGGATGGAAAAAGATATTCCATGCAAACGGTAATCAAAAGAAAGCTGGAGTAGCAATTCTCATATCAGACAAAATACACTTTAAAATAAAGAATATTACAAGAGACAAAGAAGGACACTACACAATGATCAAGGGATCAATCCAAGAAGATATAACAATTGTAACTATTTATGCACCCAACATAGGAGCACCTCAATATATAGGGCAAATGCTAAAAGCCATAAAAGGGGAAATCAACAAACCAAAATAATAGTAGGGGACTTTAACACCCCACTTTCACCATGGACAGATCATCCAAGATGAAAAAGAATAAGGAAACACAAGCTTTAAAAGACACATTAAACAAGATGGACTTAATTGATATTTATAGAACATTCCATCCAAAAACAACAGAAAACACTTTCTTCTCAAGTGCTCATGGAACATTCTCCAGGACAGACCATATCTTGGGTCACACATCAAGACTTGGTAAATTTAATAAAATTGAAATCGTATCAAGTATCTTTTCCAAACACAACGCTATGAAAGTAGATATCAATTCCAGGAAAAAATGTGTAAAAAATACAAACAGATGGAGGCTAAACAATACACTATTAAATAACCAAGATATCACTGAAGAAATCAAAGAGGAAATCAAAAAACACCTAGAAACAAATGACAATGAAAACACGATGACCCAAAACCTATGGGATGCAGCACAAGCAGTTTAAGAGGGAAGTTTATAGCAACACAATCCTACCTCAAGTAAAAAGAAAAATCTCAAATAAACAACCTAACTTTACACCTTAAGCAATTAGAGAAAGAAGAAAAAAAAACCCCAAAGCTAGCAGAAGGAAAGAACCGATAAAGATCAGACCAGAAATAAATGAAAAAGAAATGAAGAAAACAATAGCAAAGATTAATAAAATGTAAAACTGGTTCTTTGAGAAGATAAACAAAATTGATAAACCATTAGCCAGACTCATCAAGAAAAAAGGGAGAAGACTCAAATCAATAGAATTAGAAATGAAAAAGGAGAAGTAACAACTGACACTGCAGAAATACAAAGGATCATGAGAGATTACTACAAGCAACTATACACCAATAAAATGGAAAACCTGGAAATGTACAAATTCTTAGAAAAGCACAACCTTCCAAGACTGAACCAAGAAGAAACAGAAAATATAAACAGACCAATCTCAAGCACTGAAATTGAAACTGTGATTAAAAAACGTCCAACAAACAAAAGCCCAGGACCAGATGGCTTCACAGGTGAATTCTAACATTTACACAAGAGCTAACACCTATCCTTTCCTTCTCAAACTCTTCCAAAATATAACAGAGGGATGAACACTCCCAAACTCATTCTATAAGGCCACCATCACCCTGATACAAAAATCAGACAAAGATGTCACGAACAAAAAAAACTACAGGTCAATATCACTAATGAACACACATGCAAAAATCCTCAACAAAATACTAGCAAACAGAATCCAACAGCATATTGAAAGGATCATACACCATGATCAAGTGGGGTTTCTCCCAGGAATGCAAGGATTCTTCAATATATGCAAATCAATCAATGTGATAAACTGTATTAACAAATTGAAGGAGAAAAACCATATGATCATCTCAATAGATGCAGAAAAAGCTTTTGACAAAATTCAACACCCATTTATGATAAAAACTCTCCAGCAAGTAGGCATAGAGGGAACCGACCTCAACATACTAAAGGTCATATATGACAAACCCACAGCCAACATCATTCTCAGTGGTGAAAAACTGAAACCATTTCCACTAAGATCAGGAACAACAAGGTTGCCCACTCTTACCGCTATTATTCCACATAGTTTTGGAAGTATTAGGCAAAGCCATCAGAGAAGAAAAATAAGTAAAAGGAATCCAAATCAGAAAAGAAGAAGCAAAACTGTTACTCTTTGCAGATGACATGATACTATACATAGAGTATCTTAAAGAGGCTACCAGAAAACTACTAGAGCTAATCAATGAATCTGGTAAAGTAGCAGGATACAAAATTAATGCACAGAAATCTCTTGCATTCCTATACACTAATGATGAAAAATCTGAAAGAGAAATAAGGAAACACTCCCATTTACCACTACAACAAAAAGAATATCTAGGAATAAATCTACCTAAGAAGACAAAAGACCTGTATGCAGAAAACTATAAGACACTGATGAAAGAAATTAAAGATGATACAAACAGATACAGAGATATACCATGTTCTTGGGTTGGAAGAATCAACATTGTGAAAATGACTACACTACCCAAAGCAGTCTACAGATTCAATTGCAATTCCTATCTAAGTACAAATGGTATTTTTCACAGAACAACAACAAAAAATTTCACAATTTGTATGGAAACACAAAAGACCCTGAATAGACAAAGCAATCTTGAGAAAGAAAAGCAGAGCTGGAGGAATCAGGCTCCCTGACTTCAGATTATACTACAAAGCTACACTAATCAAGAAAGTATGGTACTGGCACAAAGACAGACATATATATCAATGGAACAGGATAGAAAGCCCAGAAATAAACCCACACACATATGGTCACTTATTTTTGATAAAGGAGGCAAGAATATACAATGGAGAAAAGACAGCCTCTCCAATAACTGGTGCTGGGAAAACTGGACAGCTACATGTAAAAGAATGAAATTAGAACACTCCCTAACACCATACACAAAAATAAACTCAAAATGGCTTAAAGCCCTAAATGTAAGGCCAGATACTGTAAAACTCTTAGAGGAAAACAAACACTCTTTGACATAAATCACAGCAAGATTCTTTTTGACCTACCCCCTAGAGAAATGGAAATAAAAACAAAACTAAACAAATGGGACCTAATGAACCCTAAAAGCTTTTGCACAGCAAAGGACATCATAAACAAGACAAAAAGACAACCCTCAGAATGGGAGAAAATATTTGCAAATGAAGCAACGACAAAGGATTAATCTCCAAAATTTACAAGCAGCTCATGCAGCTCAACATAAAAAAAAACAAACAACCCAATCCAAAAATGGGCAGAATATATACAGACTGCCAACAAACACATGAAAGGATGCTCAACATCACTAATCATTAGAGAAATGCAAATCAAAACTACAGTGAGCTATTACCTCACACCGGTCAGAACGGCCATCATCAAAAAATTTACAAACAATAAATGCTGGAGAGGATGTGGAGAAAAGCGAACTCTCTTGCACTGTTGGTGGGAATGTAAATTGATACAGCCACTATGGAGAACAGTGTGGTTCTTAAAAAACTAAAAATAGAACTACCATACGACCCAGCAATCCCACTACTGGGCATATACCCTGAGAAAACCATAATTAAAAAAGAGTCATGGGCTTCCCTGGTGGCACAGTGGTTGAGAGTCCGCCTGCCGATGCAGGGGACACGGGTTCGTGCCCTGGTCCGGGAGGATCCCACATGCCACGGAGTGGCTGGGCCCG
>NW_006785816.1:3190138-3225959 GCF_000442215.2 Lipotes vexillifer
AAAAAGAGTCATGTACCACAGTGTTCACTGAAGCTCTATTTACAATAGCCAGGACATGGAAGCAACCTAAGTGTCCATCGACAGATAAATAGATAAAGAAGATGTGGCACATATATGCAATGGAGTATTACTCAGCCATAAAAAGAAACGAAACTGAGTTATTTGTAGTGAGGTGGATGGACCTAGAGACTGTCATATAGAGTGAAGTGAGTCAGAAAGAGAAAAACAAATACCATATGCTAACACATATATATGCAATCTAAAAAAAAAAAAAAAGGTTCTGAAGAACCTAGAGGCAGGACAGGAATAAAGACACAGATGTAGAGAATGGACTTGAAGACACAGGGAGGGGGAAGTGTAAGCTGGGACCAAGTTAGAAAGTGGCATGGACATAGATACACTACTAAATGTAAAACAGATAGCTAGTGGAAAGCAGCCGCATAGCACAGGGAGATCAGCTTGGTGCTTTGTGTCCACCTAGAGTGGTTGGCTAGGGAGGGTGGGAGGGAGACTCAAGAGGGAGGGGATATGGGGATATATGTATACATATAGCTGATTCACTTTGTTTTACAGCAGAAACTAACACACCATTGTAAAGCAATTATCCTCCAACAGAGATGTTAAAAAAATAAAAATAGGTAATAGCTAAATTCATAAGCCCTAAGAATTTGAGATGAGGTAATAAATTTAATTAGAAAGCATACAAATAGTCAGCAAAAATTGTAGCATAGTCAGACAGAAAAAGACAAACATCGTATGATATCACTTATATGTGGAATCTAAAAAAATGATTCAAATGAACTTATTTACAAAACAGAAACAGGCTCATAGATTTAGAAAACACACTTACTGTTACCAAAAGGGAAACGTGGGGGTGAGAGATAAATTAGGAATTTGGGACTAACATATACACACACTACAATATATAAAATAGATAACCAATAAGGACTTATTTTATAGCTCAGGGAACTCTACTCAGTATTCTGTAATAACCTGAATGGGAAAAGAATCTGGACAAGAATAGATATATGTATATGTATCACTGAATCACTTTGCTGTATACCTGAAACTGACACAACATTGTAAATCAACTACAATATAAAATGAAAATTTTAAAAATAAATTAATAAAAAAGATAAGAACACATTTTAAAATTTCTTCCATTTAAGAAAAGAAAGAGCATAACTCTAAAATCAGGAAGCTAACAAGATTAAAGTTCGATAACCTATAGCAAAAGAACACTCTGGTTCCTCTAAAGAAGGGTGGATCACTACCAGTATGCTGAATGCAAAATATAATATCTCATTATTGGCCTTTACTATGTAGGGCTAAATAAGACAAAGGCTCAGGTCATTTCTTAAAGTAGGTTGAAAGGAAAGGGCATAGAGAAGTGAGGAGAGGGGAATCTAGTCTCATTGTCAGGAATAGTGAACTTTATAAAAAAAAAAAAAAAGCCAAAATTCTCTATAAAATAATGTGGGTGATGAGGCAGGCCACCAGCACAAACGTATCTAATTTGATAAAAGGCGAAAGAAACTAACTTTGATTAAATATCTATCATGTATTATTTTATGAAACAACATTCAGTTTACCTGAATATAGTGTTGTTTTCAAGAACGAATTTCACTGCCCTCTAAACAACTCCCTTTAAGTCTAACCATTTCTTCAGTCTCCATCCCATTGTCAGATGATTCTATCTGCATTTGTAGCATTAAGTAGACACTAACTACCGCTATGAAGTTACATTAAGAACTATTTGCTCTCAACTTTTTAAAGCATTTTGGACAGTCTTCTACCCTGAGAATTTTATAATTCTCATAGATAATATCAAAATGTGTCAATATCTCAGCAAAGTGTTTTTTGATTCCTGTATATTTTTGTTTCATAAATGAAATAGCATCATATTTTTAAAATTGACCCAGTGGCTCTGAGGGATAAAAAATGCCTCAGTCACTGGTATGATCAGTTGGCAATTGGCAGAATCAAGAATACTTCAGGCAATACTTTCATGATTATAAATTATACTGAGATCTACAAGATTTGAGATACACAAGTTGTTTTCAGTACCAATGCTTTACATTTATTTTGATACTTACGTTATACTCAGACACGACTCCTTTATAAATTTCATAAAACTCTTCAACATTAACTCGATCCATGTTGAACTATATTTAAAAAAAAAAAAAAACATAAGCCAACCAACATAATAGAATGAGCCACACTTAGCACATTTATGATCTCTTGGATATATTTCCTTTAAAATGTAAATCCTGAACAAATTAAACAGTCTTTGAAGAAAAAGTGTTAAGGTGTTAAAGTTCAGATCATCAATAACAAATTATTGTTTATCAAAAAAAAAAATTATTTATAACATTTGAGTACTTAAATATATCAAGCATTGTTCTAGGTCCTGTAGGTACATCATCTCATTTAATCGTAAAAAACACCCTACAAGGTAAGTAATGTTAATAGCCCCCATTTACAGATCAGGTGAAGACTCAGAGGGGTTATGTAGCCTTCAGTACTTGGCATTCCATCTAAAGCAGTCTGGTCCCACTGACCGTACTCTCAACCACTACACTCTACCTCACTGAATAAAACCTCATTCCTGGTACAGAAACGACTTATGTATCTATACAATGTAATGTTGTTTATCGATAGATTAGTGGCACAAATAAGCACAGGGAGATCAGCTCAATGCTTTGTGACGACCTAGAGGGGTGGGATAGGGAGGGTGGGAGGGAGGGGATATGGGGATATATTTATACATATAGCTGATTTGCTTTGTTGTACAGCAGAAACTAACACAACATTGTAAAGCAATTATACTCCAATAAAGATGTAAAAATAAATGAATAAATAAAAATAAATTTAAAAAAAATTTTTTTAAAGAAATATTACTAAAGAAAAGTTCTTCAAATTTTGTAGAGGGGGCTGGAAAAATACCCTTTTCCTCCCAAGCATTCAGAAAAATCCCTAGTCTGGCTCATAATAAAGCACTGACACCATTCATCTGGAAATCCTACTCCTCCTCAAAAGAATTGTCAGAATATGCTAATAAGGTAAACCTACAAAGAGTCATTCTTATCCAGGCTGGATTCAAACTTAGAAATAAAATTTCATTAAGTTCTACCATCTCAAGAACCAGAACCTTAAATTTTTAAAAAATAGCCTCAGACTTCCCAATTTTGTTTTCCTCCCTACTTTGCTTCTTTATTGTTGCCAGGATTGAAGATCACTAAGACGTTTCTGTCTACCCAGACAACAGTTCAAACTAGGAAGACTTATTTTCATAGGCAACATAACTATTACAGGGAGGGGATTTTGTTTGATTTCAGTATATTATTTGATATTCATACAAATTCTTATATTACTAATACCATAAAATAATAACAAAATATAATTTATTAAATACTTAGTAACTTGTACTGGAAATTCTACAAAGTATTACGTAGGGTTATTTCATTTATTCCATGAAATAATCCATTGAGGCAAATAATATTCTCATTGCCTAGCTGAGAAAACTGAAGATAAGAATGCTTAAAATCTGGCCAAGTTCACATACCTAGAAAGCAGAAGACACATGACTCAGAAATAGAGCTTTCTGATTCCAAAAATCACGACACGATTGCCACTCAACTACCATGCCTCCCCCATAAGTTCAATTGATTTTTAATTATTTTTTTCATTGAGCACCTACTATGGACAATCACTATTCTAGGTTGTAGGCCTAGAGTTAGATCAATGATTAATTCTAAAATTTCCACAAGGATTACTACTTAAGGAGGCTTAGGTCCTATAACCCTGTGACTACATCACCAAGCTAATACTTTGAGAACGTTCTGGCTAACAATTTCATTATAGTCCTGGGTAAGATTCTTCAGTTATTAACTTCCTCATCAGTCTCCAAGTTGTGCCTGATAACTCTGTAAACTAGCTGATATTTCTGATCTTTTCTCAGCTTATTATCATTCCCACCAATCCGGGATACAAAATAGGCAGAACCTCAGTTAGTGCCCTGACCTCTGATTTTGGGTGATCCTAAGACTTCATAGAAATCAAAAGCAGTTCCTTTTCAGAAAAAAGGCAAATAAATTATATTGGTAAGAAAATTCTTTCCAAAACTGGCATTTCACTGTCATAATAATGCAAACTTGCTGGCCTTCAAAAATTGTAAAATGTAAAGACAGACTAATTAAAGATGATTTTAAACCCTAGAACAACACTAAAAATATTTTTAGAGGTATAATAAATTGATAGTGGAAATAAAATGGAATCATTAAAAAAATCCCCATTAATGCAAACAAAAAAGGGAAAAAGAAACAAAAACAAAAAAATTGTAAAATGTAAATTATTTGATTCCTATAATAATTTGTGCCCAATTTATCATCAAATGCACTGATAAGTATAGCACAAAGATATAGAATGACTCTATAGAAGTTAATATTGTTTCTTCAGTGAAGGGTTTCCTAGAAATGTGCCAGCAGGGCAATTTTGAATGATTGTGGGCTCCAGAGATCCAGTGGTATGACTGCCAAGAGAGGGGCTGAAATGTGCTAACTCCCAAGAAGATCCTGAGGGAAACTCCAGAAACCAGCAAAGGTCCTGGGAAAAACTATCTGAACTCATTCTCTTCTTAGTCACAAATCCAGACAACAGAAAATTCATTATAACTACTTAGCTTAATTCTATATTTTGTTTGGAGGAACTAAATGTATTGTTTCAGTCTGCATTTATTTTGCAACTGAAGTTCCAGGAATTATATAAACCTGTTTCATAAGCTTAAATTAGATGTACCATTAGAATATTAGTTCTCTTAGTGAGAGATTATATAGGTAAAATCAGTTCAAAAATATTTTTTTACTATAAGGTTATCAAGTTCAACAAATATATCTTTTTATTTTTAATGCGTTGAGTTCACAAGTGCACAGAGAAAATTCAGTGTAAAAAATTTTCAAGCATACTTCAAAAAAAACCACAGTTCCTCAGTAAGTTATGACCCATTGCAAACTACCTACCATCTGCATAGCTGAAATTTCAAAACCTGCATCTCGGATAGCCATCAGAATCTTTCCCAGCAGTCCTGAAAATACAGAACAAATGAGTGCAAAAAATATAAAATTTTTAAGGCACTTTAGTTTTAGAGAAATGCAAATTTTCTATATCAAGTTCCTTTGCTTACATTCTATAGGAAGGAATCACGTATTTCTGAGGGAAACTAAACCCCTAATACTGTAATCCCATTTGATTCACTTAGTAAAGTGCTTCAGGAATACCAACAATGATCTTGAAGATTATGCAAAAAACTTTTAAGTTACTATTGCCTGTAAGGACCCTGAGGGCTAGTGATGTAAAGAATATGAAAATCAAACAATTAAAGTAATATTACCAAAAAAAATGAAATGTTCAAGTACCAGATACAGAAGGAGTTCACAGGAGGAGTTCAAAGGAGAAATATCAAATTATAACTGAAGAGGGGAACAGAAGCTTCAAGGGGATATGAGAGCATGAACTGGCCCTTAAAGGCTATAGGTAGATGGCATTATATAGGGAGAGAGGTATAAAAAGAGACAAGGCATAATTCTGGGAAAAATGTGACTATGTGTACACAGTAGTAAGAAGTCAAAAAAGAAAAAGATAAAAAAGGAAAAGAGATTTAATCCAAATTGATAAAGGCCTTAGATGTCAACATGAGGAATTTGGTCTTTATCCCACGAATAGCAACATTTATAATGGTGTTTGTAGACTCTGGAGGTCTAGAACTGATTTCTTAGATTCCATTAGTTTTCTATAAAAATCTCCTAAGTGAACTTAAATTCTCTCTCTCTCTCTCTCTCTCTCTCTCTCTCTCTCTCTCTCACACACACACACACACACACACACACACACACACACACTCCATATTCAGGATCATCTTGATGTTCACCTAATAACCCCAAAAAAACAAGTAGTATCAGTGCCCGAATGTGCATTTTTATTTACTATCTTACTGCTGCCAAATAGGCTATTTTAATTGTAACTGGCTGAGGGATGAAAAAAAAACAAAACACAAGGACAGATCTATTTCTTAAATGATATGTTTGTACCAAGTGAAGGCCAAATGATACCATAATATGCTGTAGAAACAAAGGTTTCTCAGAAGTTTCAAGAGTAGAATAGGCCTGGTGGTGCAGTGGTTAAGACTCCAAGCTCCCAATGCAGGGGGCCCGGGTTCGATCCCTGGTGAGGGAACTAGATCCCACATGCATGCTGCAACTAAGAGTTTGCATGCCGCAACTAAGGAGCCCACCTGCTGCAACTAAGACCCAGTGCAACCTAATTAATTAATTAATTAATTAATTTTTAAAAAGAGTAGAATAGGCCCGTGCCAAACTCAGAGCACTTAGTACCATATTCATGTTGAGCTTACTGATTACGTTTCAGCAAACATCTTTTGTCACATTAATGTTAACTTAAATTTTATCCATTTTATGGTTTTGTTTGTAATGAATTTATAAACTTTTAGTTATACAATTTTATGAGCAAGCATTTATATTTAGGTGTATATTTGGACATATTTAAGTTACATTATAATTAAGATATTTTATGTCAACACTGGGAATCCATGAGAAAATTTTTCCTTCGAAAGAAACACTGCCAAAAGAAATGGATCACTGAAAATGTTGAACAGGAGAATACAGGATAAATACAGTATTTTAGGAAGACTACTAATGTAATAATAATGGGCAAGCTGGTCTGAAGAAAAGAATAAGGGATAGAAAGAATAGCAAAGGCCATTGAAGTCATCTACTGTGCTGACTGGACTTGGATGGCAGTAGTCGAGAAATAAAGAAGTAATGAATATAAGATATTTCCAAACAAAAAGTAACAAGACTAAAGTAACAAGACTCAAGTGAACATAGAGTGTGAACATGAAGGAATAAAGGTTTTGAGTCTAAGTAACTAGAAGAATGATAGCACTTTTAAGAAGAAAACAAGCTAAGAAACCAAATTAAGAAAAAAGTGAATGATTCTGGACATAGAAACAGAATTTCAGAGCAGAACACTGATCAGCATTTGAGAAGACAGTATATCCAACGGCAATAAAAATCATCAAGGAATGAATGAATAAACTCCCTATACTACATTGGTAATATGGGGTTGTATTCCAATAGATAGACACATATAATGAGGCTACAGAGAGGTTAGAGCTGAAGTGATGAGAATAGATGACTACTTGTTTGACAAAAAGAAGGGTAAAAGCAAAAAAAGAGTTGAGAGGAATGAGTTTTGAGAAAATATCTGAAGTTTGGAGACATGTAAAAGGATACTTGCAAAAGAATAAAGAAGGAAAATATTACAGTAGTATCAAAAGAAGGAGGAAATTCTTAGAATACAGGGATAGTTGGGACTTCCCTGGTGGTGCAGCGGTTGAGAGCGGGCCTGCCGATGCAGGGGACACGGGTTCGTGCCCCGGTCTGGGAAGAGCCCACGTGGCGCGGAGTGGCTGGGCCCGTGAGCCATGGCTGCTGAGCCTGTGCGTCCGGAGCCTGTGCTCTGCAATGGGAGAGGCCCGTGTACCGCAAAAAAAAAAAAAAAAGAATACAGGGATAGTTAAGAATTAAAGGAGATTAAGCACCTTGGAACTAAGATAAATCCTTTGGCTTAAGCAAGATGGTATGATGATATTAAAGAAAGTCATATCAACAGAGTGTTAGGAAAGAGAAGTTAGATAACCTATTAGTAATCTGTACCAAACACTCAGATGGCATCAGACACAGGAATGTTAACCAAAATTCCAGGTCTTTTATCAATAGGAAAAGTATAGACAAAAGTTAAGAAAGAAGAAAGTAAATTAATTATTGGGGGCTGAGCCCTTTCATACGAAGTTATTCCACTTAATCCTTAAAGCAATACACTAAAACAGGGGCTACCATCCCACCATAAGGTGAGAATATATGAAGATTTGGAGAAGACAAATAACTTGCTCAATGTTACAAAATTAGTGGGTCTCCAAATCTCACTGTCTTTCTGCAAGTTTCAAAAGAAAAACAGGAACGCGTATATGAAAGCCTGATATGTAAAACTCACTAGACAATATAACCCCCTGAGGCAAGGGCCATGCTCATTTTAGGACTCATTTTATCTCCAGTGACACTAGCATAGTGTCTAGCATGTAGTAGGTAGTTAACAAATATTGTTCACTGAATTACAAAGTTAATAAAAGAAATAACCAAAGGAAAAAACAGTCATAGCTCTCTGACTGATCCAAGTCCGAGAAACTCTAAAGCTCTTCAGAGCACAATTAGAAAATACCAGAAAATTGTAAAGGAGTAATTAAAATTAGAGAAGGGAAAAAAATTTTAATTTTTTGGTTTAACAGTTTGAGAGAAAAAGTTCATACTGGCCTCATGCCACATACAAACATTAATCCTAATGAATTCAAGGTAAATGTAAAAAAAAATAAAGGCAATTGATTAGAAAAACATATAGGTGATTATACTCATGATATAGGTAGACTTTTAAAAAGGAAAGAAAAAGGTTGGTTCCTTGGTGTAAGCTTCAATTCCAGCTCTGGATAGACTCACCCTCCTACAATATGCAATCTTTTTTTCATATCTTTTTCCATATATTTATTCCTTTCTACTTGGTCCATTTTCCCTCTCAACCTCACCATCAGTCCACCTTCTAAGTCTTTCCTCAGTGTCTTCTGAAGCCCTGAAGTATTTTGAACAGTTACCTTTATGCCCTCAGTCTCAGTTACCCCACCACAAGCTCTCTTACTTAGAATTTAATCTTCATTTTCATTTACCTGCAATCGTAGCAGGTTAAAGGCTTGCCTCCTTTCCCCCCTTGCTATGATTTAAATTTCTGTGTGCCAACCAACTTCATATGTAGCCCAATATGATGGTATTAGGAGGTGGAGCCTTTGGAAGGTGCTCGAGTCATGAGGCTGGAGCCCTCATAAATGAGATCAGTAAAGGCCGAGATTTTAGATGGATTAATAAAACAAGATCCAATTATATGATATCTATAAGAAAGCAAGTTTAAATATGAAGACACAGGTAGGCTGAAAGTAAATGGATGGAAAAATATATACCATGCAAACAATAAGTATAAGAAAGTTGTAATGATTATATTAATTTCAAATAAAGTAGAATTTATGGCAAACAGTATTACACAGATAAATGTCCCAAGAGGCATTGGGAGACAATACTTTAGACAGAGAGCTAAAAGAAAACCGATATTCATGGCAAAAAGAACACTGAGCAAAGGTGCAGAGAGGTAAAACAACATGGTTCTTTTGATGAGGGGAAATGAGACAGGAGAGATCATAGAAGAGGTGGTAGAAGCCACTGATAGAAGGACTTTTGGACCACAGACAGAGGTTTGAATTTTATCCTATAGGCCAGAAGTTCCCAAAGCATTTTGGTCTCATGGACCCCTTAGCTCTTAGAAATTATTAAAGACTCTAAAACACTTTTATGTAAATAGGTTATATTGATAAATATTTGTTGTATTAAACAGCAAATTTTAAAATATTTATTAACTTAAATATAACAAAAAATATTTACATTTTAACATAAATACAATTTTTATGAGAAAAATGACTATTTTCCAAAACAATAAAAAAAATCAGTGAGGAGATATTGTTTTACATTTTTAAAAATCTCTAATGCCTAATTTAATGAAAAGCAGCTGCATTCAACTTTCAACCTGCTGTTATGTGTTGTCTGCTTAAAGTATATTTAGTTGAAAAATGGTGTAGTATTTTAATAGCCTTTAATATAATTGTATATATTCCTCTTCACTTGACAAGTGGTAGCTTCTTAAAAGCTCACTGCAACATATAATTTCAAACTTCTACCAATGACCTTTTCTTTTAACCCTGCTGCATTAAAATCCACTGGTCAATCTGGTACTTTGTATAAATCTTTTATCCATGCATGATTTTATAACATCATACACATTGATCATTTGGAAAATATTAGTTCACTGAGTTATGCAGATCTTCCAAATGCTGATTCTCTATTACACCACATTGAAAGAAAAAAGAAAATCCCATTTGGTAAATACCACCAACTTCATCAGAATAATCTAAGTATTGGAAAGCTGTTGAGTTCAAGGTGGTGGATACAGTTTTCCAAGTTCCTAACTCTAATTTTTATTTGTAATTTTATCTTCTTTTGGATTTTTTTCTTGGGCAACAACTACTGTCAGTTGTCCTTTCTTTTAAATGATAGGCTTATTTTAAAGAAAATGCCAGCCAAATATCCATATATGAATGACCACAGTTTTTGAGTCATTCTTTCAAGTAAAAATGGTATTCTATGAAAAAGGCATTTAGTTGAACTCACAACTCAAACAACTGTACATGTGCTTTTCCTAAAGATAGCATTATATTTCAGTATGTATCAAAAGTGCTTCATGTATACTTCCCACTTCTTCACACAGAATATTAAAAATATTTTGACTTGAGGATAAAAAATAATTAATAATTGTTATTGTTTCATCAAGGACACTCAAGTGAAAGTGGCTTTTTTTCTGCAAGTGCAAGATGGTTAAAAACACACTACTAGTATAGTCTGCTGCCACTATCCTGCTTTGTTCTAAGACACCAGCAGTTTTACCCACCGTTGCTTCTGCACCATCAGTCCAAATGTCAACGTATTTTAAAAGGCAAAAAAATTCTTAGTACTTATGAGATTTGATCTCAAGGATGCCTAAAAGAGGTCTTATTTATTATAATAAAGAAAATATTTTACATGATTACATAAGAATCCTGATCTAAAAAAAAAAAAGAATCCTGATCTAAATATGAAAGTAGTATTTAGCCCTATGCATTAACCAACACAAAGAGAAATGTACAATCTATATCTATTCTACATCTATAATCATATTAAACTATGACTTGTGGGATGTAACATTTGAACAGAATAATTCTATTCACAAATAAACCAATAAAAGTTATAGTCCAAGCAGCACTGACATTGTGCCAAGAACAGTCAGACCTGAGTCAAGGACACTGCTTTTTTTATATTCAGTTGGTTATGTGCAGAGGCAGGACAGAGAGGCATTTAAGAAACCTGTTCTGTGTTTAACAGCTTGAAATGACAAAGTGTCAATAACCATAATCCTTTACTTTGTTCTAGACAGAAAATGTTCAGGTGACTGAACAAATGACAATAACTATGTAAATGAAGTAGTAAAAGAAAAAGTAAAATTGCATATGCCCCACAGCAAACATGTTCAAAAGGGTCAAACAAAGCAGATGGCTTATTTTATTTGGCTGGTGTTTGCATAGTTAATTTGTTTTTTAATAGTTTGCTTAGAAGTCCATGAATGCTACCTAAATGTTTCGAATGTCAAATCACCTCTCCATCTCCACTCTTTCACATACTCAGTTCATATCCTGATACCTTTTACCTGAATTGTTCTAAAGCCTTTTTAATAAGTGGCCACCCTGTATCCAATCATCAATATCAGACATCTATTACTTTGTCTTTCTAAAACCTCTTGCTTCTCCTGGAATTAGGAGCCCTCATTTTCTTTTAGGAAAACTAAACCATTTGACTGGAAAGGGAGTTGCCATCTTCTTACGTGACCCTATAACCATGGGCCTCGGCCAATGGTCAAAAGGTGGACACCAGACCTAAACAAGGTCAATCATAGCACTCTGCTCCCTAGGCAAAATAATTCACCCAGGAATGGGCCTAGAATTGGCACAAGCCAATCAGAGTCCTTCCCTGGAATTTTTTTAGCTAGAACAGGGAGGAAAAACAAAAAAGTTCTTTCCAGTGTGTTTCTAAGTATATGAGCCTTGCATTGCTGGAAACCCAACCTCTCTCTCAAGGTGCTGTTAAAAGCTAACCTGCGAGCATGAAATTGATAGTCAAGAGAAGCACATATGAAAGCCAGAGAGAACAAGGATGTTGAACAAGTCTCCCTAAGCCTAGCTCGACCCCTATTCTTCTTCCAGTCCTAAAATGAGACAAATAGGGAATTCAAGTTGGGTTTCAATCAGTTGTACCAACAGTGTCCTCATTAAGCCCCCCTTTTTATGTAGGATTTTTTTATATAGGAGGTGACACAATGTACCCTGAGAAAGAAAGGTTGTAGAAGAAAGGGTGGAGAAAGAAGAAACAGTACATTTTGAAAGCTGTGGTATTCTGATGGGTGCTGATTCTGATAAAAGAATTACAATCAGCAAATATCCCAGAAAAAAATCCTATGCATAGCCAAATGATCCAAAACTGGGATTAGAAGATCCCTCTTTCTGTCTATAAAGTTCATAAAATGATCATGGTTGGGGAGTGGAAGAAAAGTAACTGACAATAAAATATTCAGGTACATTGAAGTTCAAACAGTATTTTTAGAAATAGCAGACTTAACAGTTTAAATAAAAATAGACTTGCACCAAATAATGGAAACAAAATTGCAAGGCAATAGAATGAAACAGGCACTTTAACACTCACTGGTATCAATAAGATAAAAAGGACAGTAAAGATTTTCATAACATAACATGGTTTGCACCACTTGGAAGAAAACAAATGGGCACCAGGCTTATATGCTCCAGGATGGATGCACAGGTACCACCTAAGGTACCCTAGGTCACCCAAGCAGGTATAATGAGGTGCTAATATAATGTCTAAGGCTTTTTTAGGTATGAATGCAGCAACATTATGAGAGGCTTGGGGATTGGCAAAAGCTTCTCCCAAGAGTTACTGTGAAAATCTGGCCTGAATTTAAAATGGAAATTAAAAGATGGGATTTTTTTCCAGTTTTAAATAAAAACATAAATTGAAGTACAGTATATATTTTTGAGAATCCATTTTTTTCTCTCTCTGACCTGTAACTGGTCAGGGTAAATGAATCAATGTTAACAGATCTGCCTTGATTTGGCTCTGTTACCTATCGTCATCCCTGCAAAGAAGGCCACTTAGACTGAAAGGCAGCCCTTATGAGTTGAAATAGGATTATATTGCTCATAATAACCTAGAGTTGAAAACAAGTTGTTCTCTCTTTCTTTACAGCTGCCAAAGAGGAGTAAAACCTCCCACAGTGTGGCACAGTGAGGAAGACCATCAACAATGACTACATATGAGATATTTGGCCAGGGACCAAGTGTGTCAATTTACCCTCCAGGCCACAGATGTAAGGGCTGGTAAATAATCCAGTCTGAAGAGACTTCTCCTTTGCCTATCTCAGCCTAACCTCTCTATGGTCTCAGTTTCTTTCCTTGTTTATAAAAGATGGTAATACCTACCTCATAGGGGTTTTATGAGGATGTAATGTGTCTCTATATGTAAAATTCTTAGAACAGCCAGGGGCATACAACAGCACTATTAGCTAATGATAGCAGCAGTAGAGTAGTACTAGAGCCAAGAACAGCCTGAGTTAGGATGCATAGCTTTGCTTATAGAAAGAGCACGAATTTAATTTTTAGCCATACTGTTAAAATGCAAGCATTTTATATGTCTCGTTTCAAAGAGAATACTGTGTAACCGGTACACCGCAAGGAGGCTAATGCTCGTGCCCAGGTCACACCAAATGAGATGGCTGCAATGACTGATGAGAAGCAGATAACAGGGTCACGGCAATACCCAGCTACAGGCACAACAGGGCCTGGCAAACCCACAGGTTCTCAGGAGAAGGAAAGCCACTGTTGTCTAAGCCAGCAGTGCTTGGCAAACATTGCGATACAAATTAGGGGAAGCAGAGAAAGAAAAGAAGGAAGAAGGGGGTCCTTACACAGCATTTGACAAAGCAAGGCCTCTCTCTCCCACTACGAACCCCTAGAAATATTTGAGGTGAACTTTGTAGAGCGCTTGAGCCCTGTCTTAGTAGATGAGTGTGTGCATCAATGAAAAAATTTATGTAGATTCATAAGGAATATGTAAAACTTTAAGCAGAATTTGAAACAGAAAGTTTGCCTGTAAAAACCCCTCCAAGGGGAAAAATGACAAGATAACACTTTATATTATATATTACATCAGATTTTTGAAATAGGGACGTCCCTGGTGGTCCAGTGGTTGAGAATCTGCCTGCCAATGCAGGGGACACAGGTTCAAGCCCTGGTCCGGGAAGATCCCACATGCTGCAGAGCAACTAAGCCCATGTACCACAACTACTGAGCCTGCGCTCTGGAGCCCACAAGCCACAACTACTGAGACTGTGTGCCACAACTACTGAAGCCTGGGCACCTAGAGCCCCTGCTCCACAACAAGAGAAGCCACCACAATGAGACGCCGCGCACTGCAACAAAGAGTAGCCCCCGCTCGCTGCAACTAGAGAAAGCCCATGCACAGCAATGAAGACCCAGTGCAGCCAAAAATAAATAAATAAATAAATAAATAAATTTTTTTAAAAAATATAATGTAGCAGGTATTCTCATAGACATGCAGCTGTGGTAATATTTAATTGTTATCCTCTTTCTGGAGGATAAATTGGGATTTATTAAAAACTTTAAAATGTTTTTATTTGATGTAAGAATTTCTTGAAATTATTCTAAGGATAACTTAGGTGTTCACAAGGATTTATATAGGAAAATGTTAACTGCAGAATTATTAATAATAAAAATGTTAATTATAAATAATAAAACAAGAAAAAGAAAGAAAAGTATATTCCTATAACTGACTATTATTCAGACTTTAAAATTATGTTTTCATAGATTATCTAATTGTGCAGAAAAAATTCAAAATACAATGTTAGGTTTAAAAAGTGCAATATAAATTTATATAAATAGGATAATTCCAATTCATTTTATAAAACTAGTATTACCTTAATATCAAAATCAGAGTACAAAAATAAAACACACATCAATAACCCTCATGAATACAGATGCAAAGCCCTTAACAAAATATTAGCAAACAGAACTCAGCAATATATAAAAAGAACTATAGTTCTTTTGTACAAGTGTTGTTGAAAAAATATATATACCAATGTCATCTGCTATATAAAAGGCTAAGGAAGAAAAATCACACAATCATATCAATTGATGCAGAAAAAACATTCAAAAAAATTCAACACCCATTCATGATCAAAACTCTTAGAAGAAAACAGGAATAGATGGGAACTTCCTGAACTTCATAAAGAGCATCTACAAAAACAAAAACAAAACAACAACAATAAAACCACTACAGCTAACATTATGCCTAACAGTGAAAGACAAGAATGTCCATTCTCATTGCTCTTATTTAATACAGTGCTGGAAGTTCAAGCTCCTGCAATAAGGCAAGAAGAAGAGAAGGCGAGAGGAAGGGAAGGGAGGAAAGGGGAGGAGATGGGAGGGGAGAGGGGAAGGAAAGGGAAAGGAAAATGGGAAGGGAAGGGGCAAGCAGATCAGAATGGAAGAAATATAAATATCTTCATTTGCATATGACATAATTATCTAAAAAAAGAAAAACTACAAAATATTCTAGAACTAATGACAGATTTCAGCAAGGTTGCAGGACATAAGATAAACATGCAACAATCAATTATATATCTATATATTAGAAATAAATAAGTGGACACTGAAATTAAATAATAGCTCAAAAAGAAAAAAAATAGCTCAAAAAGAAAAAAAATTACTAGGTGTTAATCTAACAGAACTTGCACAGGACTTGTATATGAAAACTATAAAATGCTGGATGGAAGACCTAAATAAATGGAGAGTCATATAGTGTCCATGATTTGGAAATTAACATAGTACAGATGTCAGTTGTCCTCAAATTGATAAATGGGTTTGGCACAATTCCTATCAAAATCCCAGCAAGATATTTTGTAAATATAGACAAGATTTTCTTTTTTCTTTTTTTTTTTTGGCCGTGCTGCGTGGCTTGTGGGATCTCAGTTCCCCAACCAGGAACTGAACCCAGGCCCCTGCAGTGAAAGCCCAGAATCCTAACCAGTAGGCCACCAGGGAACTCCCTAGACAAGATTATTTTAATATTACAAGGAAAAATAAAGGAACTAGAATAACAAACAATTTCCAAAAAAGGGTAGGGGAAGTCAATCTACCCAATTTCCTGACATATTATGTAGCTACAGTAATCAAGACTGTGTAGTACTGGCAGAGTGGCACACACATAGATCAATGGAACAGAAGAGAAAACCAAAAATGAATATGCCCTGCTGATTTCTGATAAAAGTACAAGAGCAACTCAATGAAAGAGAGACAGCCTTTCCAATAAACCCAGTGACATGGCCGTACAAGGCAAGTTAGGAAATACAGTCTCTGACAGGACAGTCACTTATCAGAAACAAGCCTACACTGTAGAAGAACAAATTTAGGAAGAACAGCTATAGTCTTCTCTCTTGTGTGTATTGTACATGCTAGTCATATTATTCCTGCAATCCTCAGAACAGCCCTATGAAGAAAGTACTATTATAATGTTCATTTTATAGATGCTTACCTTCTCTACTGAAAGGTTAAACAACATGCCCAAATAGCTAGTAAGTTACAGAACTGAATTTTAAACACAGTTCTGCTTGCTCCCGATGATCTGAGATTGTTAGATTACAATAAAATAGGCAAAGTATTTAATTGGTTTGTACAGATCATTCAATTAAATAATTCATGGATATTAAAGAGTTTAGAACATACCACCCCAAAATATGTTGCTCTGGTATATTATTTTGACTTAAGGCACTTGAAAGACAGCGTATACAAGAAAAACACTGACCTTCCTTCCTTTTCTTAAAAGTGAGATAAAATTCCCATAGGAAAGTTGTCCTCCCTATGCCAGAAGGAAAGCAACATTCTCATCACTAAGGATAAGAAGTTGAGATCAAGAGAATTCTACACAAACAGACCTTGTTAAAATAATTCGTATCTTCCTTTAACCTCCCCACATAGTTTAGTCACTTCTCCACAATAGGCACAATTGTCTCTCTTTTTTTTCAACCTAATATAAAAGCAAGTAGGTTTTCTCTATTTCTTTGGGTCTTCATTTCCTTATTAAGGCAAGCTCCTGTATCATGTAAAACTTGTATTACATAAATTTGTATGCTTTTCTCCTGTTGATCTATCTGTCTCATGTCAATTTAATTCTCATGCCCCGCCAAAAAACTTAAGAGGGTAAGAGTTTGCCTCTCCTACAATATACAAAAACACATTTATTTATGTGTGCTACTTATCTTTTTTGATCTTCTGAATATATAATATAAAACCAGTAACAGAAGAATATAGAATTTTTATCTAGTAAATTTTGGATTGTTCAGAAGATCATCACTCAACTTATTGATTTTTCAATTTAAGGTTTCCTTCCTTCTTACCATTTTGAAGCTTAACAAATTTGAAGGGAAAAAGACAGGAAAAAATTGATCATTTTACAATCTGTTAGTAGTTCTAGAAAATTGTTTTATAGAGAGAAAATAGTTAAGAGCAAAGTTAAGTTGTTAACAAGGTAAATGGATAATATTCTTCAAAATTATGACAAAATTGGTTTTCACATTTAATAATCTAGTAGTTTCAATTTTGCCACCAAAATATATTTTCTGTACAAATAACTTATTCTGATGTTAAGGTCTTTCATGGAGTTGTGATATCTTCCCTTGATATTATAATATCTATACAGTAAACTGTACACTTGAAAGCAAGCTTGCAGCCAATGAACCCACCCTTATACTGTGGAAAAGCCTGAAAAACACCTTTACTATGAATGTTAAACTTACTCCTTGCAATAATAAGGTATAAACAGCCAAAAACAAGACCTTATTCAAAGAAATGAGTGCCCATGAAAAGGACATTTTGGTGAGCAAAACAACTTACAAAACTCAACATTAAAGAAGCAGCCAGTGTGGGAGAAAGAGTTCCCTTTTCTCCACACCCTCTCCAACATTTAATGTTTGTAGATTTTTTGATGATGGCGTTCTGACTGGTGAGAGGTGATATTGATGGGAATGTAAATTGGTACAGCCGCTATGGAGAACAATATGGAGGTTCCTTAAAAAACTAAAAATAGAGCTAGCATATGATCCAGCAATCCCACGCCTGGGCATATACCTGGAGAAAACCATAATTCAAAAAGATACACGCACCCCAATGTTCATTGCAGCACTATTTACAATAGCCAAGACATGGACTATGTCCATCAACAGAGGAATGGATAAAGAAGATGTGGTACATATATAATAAAATAATGCCATTTGCAGCAACATGGATGGACCTAGAGATTGTCAGAGAAGTCAGAGAAAGACAAATATCATATGATATCACATACGTGGAATCTTAAAAAATGGTACAAATGAACTTATGTACAAAACAGAAATTGAGTCACAGATGTAGAAAACAAACTAATGGTTACCAAGGGGGAAAGAGGGGAGACATAAATTGGGAGACTGGGACTGACATATACACACCACTATATATAAAAGATAACTAATGAGAACCTACTGCATAACACAGGGAACTTTATTTGGCTCTCTGTAGTGACCTATATGGGAATGGATCTAGAAGAAAGTGGATATATGTATATGTATGGCTGATTCACTTTGCTGTACACCTGAAACTAACACAACTTTGTAAACCAACTGTACTACAATTAAAAAAAAAAAAAGCAGCCAGTCTGTTGTACAAGACAACTCATCACAACCTGGATGATACGCCCCACAATACTGATACTAAATAGGGGTGGGTGAGATATAAAAATGGCGGATAAAAACGTGTCAAAAAGAAATATTGCATTTTACTTCGGTAGGATCTGTGAAAGAAAAGTTTTAATCTTGATACAGCCAAGAATGCATGAACCATACATAAACAGATGTTGTGTTTAATATTAATAACCAATTTAAATCAAATTGGAGAAATCTGATTTCTTTTACAATTTAAATCTAATGAAATAAAAGACATTTTAACTAAAAAATAGGGCTGGTGTGTCCTTAAAATGTAATTAGTGTAAAGCCAAGTTAAAGCTAGAGATTATAAGAGTTTAAGAGTTTAATTTTCAATGCCAAAATACAAAAGAAATCACAAGCATTACTGAATTCAACAGAAGGAATTTAGTACTAATCCTAGAAAACATGCATAACAAATCAACTTAGGCATAAAAGCTAGGTGGAAAAGCTTTCTGTTTCCTAGACAGCAATATGTTACTAGGCAATACCACTTCACTGACAATCTTCCAGTAATTTTTAATCCGATGAAAAGATAAACCCACAGATCAGTTTGGCTTCAAATGTCTGTTATGATTTTTTGCTGGCTAGTAAGCAAAAATATTGTAGAATCACATTAAATCAATTGCAGACGAGAGTTTGGATTCAGCAGAATTGTTAAACTGAGAGCTAGTAAGGCACTTAAGTCTTAAAGGATCTCAAATTAATTCATTAGCTGATCATAATTTATTCCAGTAGCAAGTAGGCTTATAAAATATAGACCTAATTCATCTAATAGCATTTCTGATTCTGCACTTGCACCACACACCCAGATCTAAAATGCACATTTTCCTTACCAATGTCCTAACAACCACAATCTGTAATTCCTTACAAAGCAATAAAAAGAGTAACCAATATAGCTTTACAGATGTACCCACAATACGGTAACTTGGTACATTAAAATTCATCATAACGTAATTAAGTGAGTAGAAAATAGTAAAGGCAGGCTCCACACCAATGCAGGAGCAACAGAGAAGACCTACAGGATCTAAAATCTCCAGGAAAAGGCCATCAATAACCCCTCCTTACTGGGAAGACAAGGATGGGCTCAGCACAGCAAAGGAAGCCAAGAACAGCTAGCATGGCTGAAATAAGAGCACAATTTTAAAACAAGGACAGTCCAGGAAAAACATAATAGGGTACCAGGTTGACAGGGGAGAAACTGAAAATTTAGTATTAGGCAAACAGGTCATCAGAAGCCCAACGTTAATGCCAGGTTACCACGGAAAACAAGTTAATCACACAATCACAAAGCAATGTTATGTTTTTACAGCACAGGATACTGCCAACTTCTAGGTAGGGGGAGATCCTTCCTAATCTTAAAATAGGCCAGCCCCTCTTCTGGAGGGTGGAGTAAGCACAAGTCCCACTGGAAGTTGACTATGTTTGCAGGAGATTTTCATGAATTATACAAGTGCTATACATGTTATAACTCATCAATGGAAATCTGTTACTTTTATAGGCAAGCACAGTGAAAAAGACTGAAAAAGTAAATCAAAACCATGGATCCATAAACTCTAACATGAACAAAACAAAGTAAATCTTTTCCCTTTCTTAAAATTAGTTCTGTTGTTTTGTATCTTTTTTTTAAGACATATAAAGAAAAAGATTCTCAAAGCTTGTCTTTTGCACAACTTTCAAAATTATGAACATTCATTTTCTTTATTCCAGTTATCCAAAGTCACAGTTAAGGAGATCACAAATTTAGACATCTTACTACCAGAACATGGTTTCTTCTGTTGATTTTAAATGGCTCTGATTTCCTCAGCTGGCAAGACCTACATTGCCACTCACAGGCTTAAAAACAGACGTAATGCCACAACATGGGCCACAAATTTTATATAACTCTTACTCCTCGTCTGCTGGAAGCACATACTATATGCACTGGGTATGGGCCTCCATTTTTGTTCTATTTTCCAGCATGTCCTTATGTAGGGGGCAGCTTTGCCATCTAGTGGTTCTCAAAATGTGATCCCTGCATAAGCAGCATTGTCCTGACCTGGGAACTTATTAGAAATGCAGACGTACCGAGTCAGACACTCTGAAGGTATAGCCCAGGAATGTGTATTTTAACAATCCAGATCCAGTGATATGGATGCTCACTAAAGTTCGAGAACCATGACTGGGAGCAAGATCTCTGAGGACAAGAGAATATCGCAGTAACCATTCTCCTGGCCATGAAAAAGGGGAATGTTATCTGAAAAGCTTATGATTTTAATTTTCAGTCCAATTCTTCCTTAATCCCTCTACTCCAAACCTGCATCATCTTAAAAAGGAAGTCATAAAGGTATTAAATTCTCAAGTTTTGACTTTTTGGTCTTAATTTCCCCTACTCTCTCTCACAGAATTTTTAAGAGCATTCCTTATCGGAAAACATGCAAAATGGAAGTAAAAGCGTATATGGTGAAAGTAAATCTCCCTCCCATCACAGAATCTCAGTCTTTCTTCTTAGAGGAAATCACTGTCAGAAATTTCTTATATATTCTTCTAGAAATATTCAACATATGTACAAATATATGGATATGGTCTTTTTGTTTTTAAGGAAATAAGAACATACTATACCATCTATTCTATGCCTTGCCCAATTTCTAAATATTTATTGTAAAATATAAAATGTATATGTTTTATGGTAAAATATATAACAGATATGCTCAGTTTTATAATATTAAAGTGAACATATATGGTAACCTCCACTCAGGTCAAAAAAAAATCAGAACATTGCCAGGACCCTAGAAACCCTCTGGGTGTGCCTCTCCAATCATCACCCTCTCTCCTCTCAGAGACTACCTGACTTTGGAATAACCTTTTCCATGTATTTCTTTTTTCTTTACTACCTACATATGCATTCTTGAAAAACATAGTTGACTTTTGCCTATATTTAAACTTATGAATAGCATCATATGGCTTCTAACTTTCTATGTCTTATTTTGTTCAACTTCAAGATTGTGAAGTTCATCCATATTGTTGTGTTCAGCTGTTTGACAGAGAAGGAAGAACATGCCACATTGTAAACAGAATCTCTGAATGGTAGAAGTGATTTTTAAAACAAACATTTTTCTGTATTCCTGTATTTTATGAAATGCATATTACTCTGTTAATACAAGAGAAATTCCAATAAACGTTACTAAGACAAATTCCTGGCTAAAACTCAGCATGACCCACCTCTGTATCTCTTTGATGTCTATTCCTTAAAAGGAGCATTCTGGTATTTTCAATGCCTAAAAAACACAGTTCCTAAAGAAAACATTCAACTTTAATTACGTATCAATGTAAAATCGTAGAGTGATGACTTTTCCTAAAGATCTCAGATTGGTTTTATATATATTACCCAATTTATCCTCACACTATACTTGTTAAGAATTTGAAGCATGTGTTTTGACTCACATTAACTAATAGCAATCAGGTTAAATGAAAACTATCATCATATAAAGCCAAACACCATAAAACTCATACTGGAAATTTCATCTGCTTTTTTTTTTTTTTTTGCGTTACGCGGGCCTCTCACTGCTGTGGCCTCTCCCATTGCAGAGCACAGGCTCCGGACGCGCAAGCTCAGCGGCCATGGCTCACGGACCCAGCCGCTCCACAGCATGCAGGATCCTCCCAGACCGGGGCACGAACCCGTGTCCCCCGCCTCGGCAGGCGGACTCTCAACCACTGTGCCACCAGGGCAGCCCCTGGAAATTTCATCTTCTGACTCAGCCTAATGCGTAAGTAAGATTTGGCTTAATGTTTGCCTGCCCTCAAATCCAGGATACTCTAAAGAATAAAAACAAAGAGTAGAGAATATGGGCATAAATCAATACCAAAAATCTCAAGATACACTTCAAGCACATCTGAGCTCTCTCCAATTTGCTTAAACTAAAATCCTTAATTATATATATATATATATATATATATACATATATATATATACATATAAAACTGAACCACTTTGCTGTACACCAGAAACTAACACAACACTGTAAATCAACTATACTTCAATAATGAAAAAATATCCTTAAGATTATCCTGAAGAAACATTGCAAACCAGTCCTTTGATAACTAAGCTATTCCATGATGACCACCATGAAAATGGCTGTAGAGAAATAACTTCCCACTTGGCACACACAAGCCACCGTACACAGAGGTATAGTCGATGTAAGGTGGTAATAGGTTACAAATGAACTAACCACCAAAACAAGCAAGACCTTTGAACCACAGACTTTCTAGAGTAGGAAAGATGTGTGAATATGTAGAAAAGCAGGGTACCACTTATTAAACAACTCAAAAAGTAATTACAGCGATCATGTGCCTTCAGCATTTTTTCATAAGTATCTACTGCTCCCGTCTTTTAACATGTCATTTGGAAACCCAAGCTTTCCACCTTTGTAAGGTACTGTCTTTGCTTTAGATATGTGCCTTTTTTCTTCCTCATGAGAATCAACTGTAATCATATTGTCAGAATTTCAGCATTTATAATCCGTCATGTAACATGAAACATCTTTCAAAGTCTTACCACACGAGATCATGTGGTTTTTCATTTTTAAAATATTTCCTGATAAAGTAACACAATGTGGCCTGAATCCCTGGACCCCAGCTCCACAGAGATGGGTCCAGCTCCTTGGCTGGAGGAAGGAATCAGCCGGAAGAGCAGAACCACAGCCTAGTGGAAGCAAGTCCTGTCTTCCTCTGTCATTGTGCAATTACATGAGCATTTCTGCAGAGGAGGAGTTAGGAGGAGATAGATAAACCAGTACCAGAGATTCCTCCAAGGCAGAAGAATGGGAACACACTGTCTTTGCAAACTCTTTGAGACAGGTTTGCCTCAAGTCTAGACCATTTCTATCTATGCTCAGCATTAGTTATGACATCTACAATTACATGGTCCTCTAACAGTCATATATGTGAAAAATAAGCAAGGGGAGTGGTATTTTGTCACCCAAGTTCTGCATTTAACCTTGCATTGATCCTGTTCCTCCTCAAAGACTCTGTGCATATCTAGACTCTAACAGGTCAACAGATCAATATCTCAAAGGCAAATGTGTCAAGTTGCTTCAATAACATCATTCCCTGAAAGGTGACTCCTGAATCCTAATATACAAAAAAGTTGGAAAAAAGGAATGGGAAAATGAAGTTTCCAACTTATCTTCAAATAAAATAATCCTCCTGCCAATAAACATCATCCCTCAAGTAATATACATACAGGATGTCCCACAAGTCTTAGTGCAGTAACTTAGAAGTATAAATGCTACAAATGTATAATAAAATATGATTTGAAAGTTAATTATATAAATTTCTTTTTAATATACTTAGCAAAACATAAACTTTATGATTCAAAATACAAAAAATGGAATAACTATAAAAGAAATTTAAATTAATTTTGTAAATGATATTTATTAAGTTTGTTGCATTTATAGTCCTAAAGTTATAAAAGTTTACAACTACACTAAGACTTCAGAGAGATCTTAGAAGTCACCTTCCTTAATGTTACACTTCTTCTAGCACTCTTTCAATGAAAATGGGTTTCATTCTAATCTCACTAGAGAGAAATGTCAATCTAAGGACTGCCTAGCCACAGATAAACTTTTCTGTTATTTTTGTTAAACAACTGCTAAGTAGAAATAAACAAGTATTTGAGATGCTACTTTGGTAAAGCAGAGTGCCCTGGACACTCAAATTTTCCATCACTCCAAGAAATTCTCACCAACCTGAAATATAGCACAGGGAACTACCCCTGTAGAGTCATACGAATAACTGAAAACCAAAAGGTGACTCTTCCTTAACCTTCCCCATGGTTGCTATTAACCTGCTACAGAGAACAAGCTAGGAATCTTCCACTTGGTATAAAATTTCCTAAGGCCAGCCTCTGATAAAGGCAGATCACCAGAGGAAATGCAGGGTGTTCCCTGTCCGCAAAATTTCTGATAAATGGTTCTCAAACTGGACATTAGGTGTTCATCAGGAGAACCTGGGGAGACTATTTAAATGCTTATTTCTGGTCCAGAAAGTCTAGTCCAGACTTACTAAATTCTGAAGTTAGGGTCCAGACATATTCATTTTAAAAGTCCCCCAAGTGGTTCTGGTGCACACTAAAGTTTGAGAAGCACTGACTAGCATACAATTACACACCACCACTGATTTGGGTTCGAGTACCACATTCCTACCGTGTTATGGTCTTAGGATGTTTTATACCACTTGAGAGAAACTGCTACATTGGCGGTCCCCAGTGAATCATGATCCCTGGTATTCATGCCTTTGTGTAATTCCTCTCATAATGATTTGGCCACATGACTAGACTTAGCCATTGGGACATTAAGGCATGATGCAAGGAGAGGCTTGATTAGCACTTGCACAATGAAGATTGTCTTGGAATGCTCCTTTTGGAAGCCAGCAACCATGTCATAAAGAAGCTTAGGATAGACTACTGAATGGTGAGATGCCATGTGGAAAAAGTCTCTGAAGGATGAGAAACTATCTTGTACATTTCAGTTCCAGCACAGCTCCCAGCTGAATGAAGCCACCCAAGTGACCCCAGGTATACCACAGGAGAATTCCCAACTGAGCCCAGGTAATACACAGAATTGTGAGAAACCGTTTTTAAGGAACTAAGTTTGGTGATGGTTGTTATAAAGCAATAGATAACTAAAACACAACTACTTCAGGTTTTTAAAAAATGTGTCATGTGATATAATCTCTAAAACTGCTACTGTTAACAGCTAACACTTTATTGTATACTTACTATGCAAATTATTTCAAGTGCATCACACGTATTAACTTACTGATGACGTAGGTTCTGTCACCTCCATTTTGCAGATCAAAAAAATGAAGCTTTAGGAGGTCAAGAAATGTCTTCAAGGCCACATAATTAGTGTCAAGCCATAGAATTATAACAGTCATTCCAAACATTATATCCCAGGATCATCCTTGCCAGATACTATAGGATTTTCACTGAACTCTCTGGCATTCTTTTATCTATATTCTTGTTTCTTCTAATTCAGACATTTGAATATAGATAGATCTTTTGCTTGTACTACACTTCACTAGGCTCTGAAGAGAGCCTTAGATTCCTGATGCACACATCACAGTTGCTAGGTGCTAGTGCTTTGGCTGCCTAGCAACAGATGTTTCTTTATTCCAGTCAGGTGTGAAGAGCAAGCCCTGTCTTCCAACAATAAAAGACACAGTGATTTCTCATTGCTTTGTCATTGATTAAAAAAAAAACAACTATAATCATAAAGGCACACAATTAAGCCTGGAATAAATCTATTCAATCCTCCTGCTTTCACACAGTAACATTCAAACAATCAAAACTACTCATCCTCTAAATGTCTGCAAGGAGACATTAACCAGGACCAAGTTTATCCATTCAGAAGGACTTCTTTTTTTTTTTTTTTTTTTTTTTGCGGTATGCGGGCCCTCTCACTGTTATGGCCTCTCCCGTTGCGGAGCACAGGCTCCGGATGCGCAGGCTCAGCGGCCATGGCTCACGGGCCCAGCCGCTCCGCGGCATGTGGGATCTTCCCGGACCGGGGCACGAACCCGTGTCCCCTGCATCGGCAGGTGGACTCTCAACCACTGCTCCACCAGGGAAGCCAAGAAGGACTTCTTAACTCTAAGAGTTTTAGACACTGTATTACAGTGCCAGAAATGTACAATTAGAATGTGTGCATTTTATGTTATGTAAATTATACATTAATAAAGTTATTTAAAATTAAAAAAGAACATTCTCACACCAATAACTTGGAAGATGGGAAAAGAAGATTTCAGTGGCTGCTTAAAGCATTCTAAAGTCTTCGTCTTTGGAAAAATTTGGACAGAGCGAACAAGTTTAAATTTTATTAATAAAATTTAGAGTTAGGGGCTTCCCTGGTGGCACAGTGGTTGAGAGTCCACCTGCCGATGCAGGGGACACGGGTTTGTGCCCCAGTCCAGGAAGATCCCACATGCCGCGGAGCGGCTGGGCCCGTGAGCCATGGCCGCTGAGCCTGCGCATACGGAGCCTGTGCTCCACAATGGGAGAGACCACAACAGTGAGAGGCCCGTGTATCACACACACACAAAAAAATTTAGAGTTAAGTACATATGCTAAAATTTAGGCAGAACCAATTAAAAAATATACACTCTATAACAGAGGTCAGGAAACTTTTTCTGTAAAGTGTCAGACAGTTAATGTTTTAGGCTTTTCAAGTTTTACTGTATCTGTCACAACTACTCAACCCTACTACTGTAGCAACAAAAGCAGCCATAGATAATACATAAATGAGTATGGCTGTGTTCCAGTAAAACTTTATTTATAAAACCAGGCAGATAGCCCGACTTAGCCCAATGGCTATAGTCTGCTGATTCCCTGATCTAGGACATTCAAACTAGCAGATAAACAAAAGAGAAAGAGGGCAATAAAGAAAAATTTGTCCATCCACAGAAGGTGGAAAGGGGTGGGGGGTTAAGAGCAGGGGAAAAGAATGAAAAAAAAAACTTTAAGAAAGATAAAGAAATCCAAATCAGTTACCACAATAAATGGCAATGGGTTAAATTCAACTATTCTAAGACTGCTAGATTGGATTGAAAAAGCAAAAATTTCCTAAATAGGAATGAAACAAAATTCAGTCATAGTGATTATAAGATATATATTATAAGCAAAACGCTAAAATAAATTGGGAAAAGACATGCCTCCCTTTAAGGTTAACAACAAAAACAATTACTGGAACTAAAGTAAGACTAGTGTAAGGAGCAAAAAGATAATCACACACAACAAAGCCTCAGGACATACAAAGCAAAAGCAGTCCAAATTAAAGGGAGAAATGACAAATTCATAATAATAGATAATTTTAATGTGGAAGAATTTAACAAAGTTTCTTTCAGAAGCTGATTATCCAAACAGACAAAAAAAAAATTTCAGTTTGGACAACAGGTTTGAATCAATAGCTATTTACATATAAAGGGAGAACGATGCAACAATATCCTTCTTTTCAAACACACACTGGCATTTTTTTTTAATGAGCCATGAGTTAAGTCACAAAGGACATCAAAAAATTTCAAAGAAATATCCATCATACAGACCATATTCTCTGACAATGTTCAGATACTAAAGAGTCCTAAATAACATATGGGCTAAAAGAAAAATTATGAGGAGTACAAAATATTTTTTAAAGTATGACAATGAAACAAATACTGTTCCTGTAATCAGTTTGTAATCTAGTAGAGGAAAAAGACAATGATCACTCAAAAATTAATATATATTATGCATTGTAGCTATAAATATATATGTACATATATATATATACACACATACATACTAATTATACAATATATAATAGCAAAGCGTACTAAGGGCTATAAAAGAAAAGCAGAGCATGCCAAGAGAACATGTCACTTAGAGTTTCTCTGAGAAAAATGACATTTAGGGGGGTGGGGGAAGGACGAGGGGATGCACATCCCAGGCAAAGGGAAGAGCATGTAAAAAGGCCCTCAGGAGAGAAGGAACAAGGAGTATTAGATAACTGAAAGGCAGACAGCAGTGCTGGAGTGCAGGAGTAAGGGACAGAGTAACCTGAAACAAATGGAAATAAATTACACCTAGGAAAAGGAGATTCTTGAAATATAAAAATAGGATAAAAGAAACAAGAACCGTTTTAGTCAAATTAAACATCTTTAAAAATATAAAAAGCATTATTCCCATTTAACTGGAAAAGTTCTAAGGAAGTATTCTAAATTTACAATTCTCAAGAATTTGGTATTCATCTCTTAACTGCCATTACCTTGTCCAGAACAGCAGTCATTTCTCCAGGTCCCATCTTAAACTAAGTATGTTATGATTTTTTTAAGGTATTAAAATCACCCTTCATATCTGTCAAGAACACCTTTCCACAATCAATTGACTTCAATATTCATGGAATGGCACAAATAATTCCAGCTGTAGAATCAAATAGCCCTGGATTTCAAGATGTTACCTATCCCTTCTAATTCTTAGATTCCAGATTTAGATTTACATCTGTAAAATGGGGTTAATAATCAAATTTGATGATGGGGATTTATAGGGTCTAAGTGACAATGTATGAATGAAGAATGGTATAATGTGATAAAATGAAGGCAAAATTAGTGCAAATCTCAACCCCACCACTTAAGAGCTGTGTGACTTTGAGCAAGTTACTTAACATCTCACTGCCTAGGTTTCCTCCTCTGTGGCATATGTTTCAAACAGTACCTACCTTTGCAGTTTTAAGAATTAAATAATTCATGTAAAGTACTTATCACTCCATAAATAAGAACTGCAATTAGTAATAAAATTTTTTATTATTGTTCTATACTTAAGAAAAGTCCTTTCTAACAGTCTCATTAACAAGATTTGAGACCTTCTTCCACTCTTCCCTCAGTCAAGTCATTAAAACTGACAATCCTAGGGACTCTCATTTTTCTCTAAGGGTTATTGGACGTTGGAACATATTAACAGGTAAACTTTCATTATTTCTAAAAAATTTTTTCAGTAGCGTAATGCGCAACTACTTCATTAGGACCATTAAATGTAATCCTTCCTGAAGATTGGGATTCTTTTGTAGAACTAACAGAACTCTTGAGATTCCTTTTCAGTCAATAAATTAGTGATTTCATTTAAAGTTCCCACAACTTGCAAAGTCATTAGATATTTTTACTGCCTATAATTTTGCGTTTCAAAATGCATGCTAAGTTCCATAAAAAATCAGGGTCTTACATGTAGTTCAATGTACTTGGTGCATCTGTTATAAATTAGCTTCAACTCCTTCAGATAGAATAAAACAATCACAAAACTCCCAAACTGTGACATTCTAAGCAAAACTGGGCCACTCCAAGAATTTTTACTGAAATTGAGTTAGATTTACAATGTTAAATCCAATCTCTTTATTTATAATTAACATACAATCTATATTAGTTTCAGGTGTACAGCAATTCGACATTATGAAATAATCACCACAATAAAACCAGTTATCATCCGTCACCATACAAAGCTATTACAGTATTACTGACTATATTCCCTACATGTACATTACAACCTCCTGACTTATTTATTTTATAGCTATAAATTTGTACCTTTTAATCCCCTTCACCTATTTTGCCCATACCCCTATGCCCCTCCCCTCTGGCAACCACCAGTTTGTTCTCTGAATCTATGAGTCTGTTTCTCTTTTGTTTATTTGTTTTTTAGATTCTACATTTAAGTCAAATCATATGTAAATCCAATCTCCCTACACCAAATCTCCCTACACAGTATCCCAGAAGCTGAATTACTTGAAGGAAATCCAATACAAAAAAGCTGGGAACTTAACCAATTCAATCTGCCCAAATTCAGGGGGGTTCCACAGGGTGGACTGTCTCTTCTAGGGCTCTTGGTGGTACTACCTAGCATCAAAACTACCATTCAGGGTGGAAATTAAAATTCTGAAAAAGGTTCTGAGTAAGAATAGCTCAATTTTTAAAAGTGGGGAACTTGATAAATATGATCTTGCTGAAGATCTAGTCCTGTTTCAGTTAGTGTATCAGAGACCATTCTGGCATTAAATTTACAAACTGGCCAATATTCTAATAAATAATTTGCTTCCTATTTAGTTAAATGTAAACAGACAACCCCCAAACTGTCTCTATATATCTTTTAAACATCTAAAATTGCTTTGAAATAGCCTCCGTGAAAATAGAAATGTTACAGCCAAAACACAACATTGAGATACAGAATATAACTTTCTTTTACAAGAATTTTCAATACAGTTTCACAGAATAATAGAATATCTGGGTTTAAAGGCTGAGAGGAAACTTTTTAAACCATCATGACTCATTTTACTGAGGAGGAAACTAAAATCATACAATGCAGTAAAATCGTTTAATGCAGAAATCTGTTATAAGGAAGGAAAATTTCCAACAAAACTTCAGGGTTCTAATACTTCAAAAGGCTAATTTTTTGGCCATTACAAGTGCAAAAGCAGCTCTCCCAGATTTGGCTACCACCTCCTGCCCAGTGCCAACCGTAATGGATGATCAGAATATGTAATTGCTGATAGCTGCTGAATCGACTAGATGGAGGCAATGATCCTACTTCATGGGCTTAAGTTAGACCCAGACTTTAAGAAAAATAAAGTATTTTGTTCCTTACACACTAATAGGGATTTTCTTTCTTTCTGTGGATGATGGATGATGGATTTTGTTAGTATTTTAAACTATTGCTTTGTTTCTAAGGAGTCATTCACCTTTAGCTAAAAATTAAAAGATAATGATATTGGTAGTAGTAGTGGTAGTAGTGATAGAGCAGTAATCATAATAGTAATAATGTCTAACACTTATGTAGCACTTAAGTAAGTGCTGGGCACTGCTTAGGACATTAATCTCTACCTTTAATCATTTAGTTATCTAACCATTACATTAAGTGCATTTAAACCTTACAATTACCTTGTGAAGAGGGTATACTATTATTCTCATCTTATAGATGAGGAAACATGGTACAAAGAGGTTAAGTAATTTATCCAATATCCTCATGGCTAGTAAGTAGCGGAGCCAGAATACAAACCTACACAGCCTGATTTCAGAGTAAAAATAATTCATTTTATCATTGGAATTAAACTAACTACATATAAATAATACTAAGGACATCAAAAACAAACACATTGCATAATTTTTAAGTTCGAAAAAAAACAGAAAAATTCACCTTGTTTTTCTTCCCTTTTAAAACCTGAGTCCCCAAATGACAAAATATATTTCAATCTACATATGTAAAAAGACTGCAAATATCCTAGTATATCCTATTATTTTCTTCCACCATCTATTCCACAAACTAAGCTCTTTTTTTCTAGCTCTCTTAGAAGTTAGAAGTGAATCACCACATCTATGTAAATTAACTAAAGGACTAAGAATTAAGGCCGCCTACATCCACATGACATTATCATTTGTGCCAAGAAATTATTACCCACAAAGATAAAGCTGTAAATCATTAAATAACTTCATTGTTCACTTCAAGAATCTCCCAAAAGTCCATTTATCTCAACAATAGTCTATTCAAACAGTTCACAATATTCCCTCAACTGGGCAAATAACTCACTCATCAAACAAAATACTTTTAAGACTTGGTTAAAATCCTTGCCTCACTGTTTCTACTAATTCTAAACTATTATATCATAAATGTTGCCCCATTTCAATCATATCACTGCATTGACAGACCCACCTTACATATCTCAAGGTCACACCTGAAATTCTACAGTATCTGCCCGTGACCTCTCCATTGTGAAGTCCACTAAGACTCCATGCAGGTGTGATCTCCTTACTGTAGTAGGCAGTAAACTCAGTCTTGCTTAATCAACAAGCCATTCAGGTCTTCTTTGGGGGAGTGGACAATCAACAGAAGGTAACATTCCCTGTTCCATTTCAGCTGCTCTCTTCATAACTCCTTTTTTAAAAAAATCTCTTCTTCTAGACCACAGGTGAAATTAAATATACCAGGAAATCAGATCATTATAGAAAAAGAAACAAACCAGCAATTGAAAGGGGGCCAAGTAAAGCTAATAATAAATTCAACATGAAACTTCACACTATATTTAATTGTAACCACAGTTTAAGCTGAATTGGGTTAATTACACATTTCAGAATGGTTTTAAAGCATAACTAAAATTGAGGTTTAAAAGAAACAAGGAAAAAATGCCCTGAAATGTCAAAGTTTAAATAAAGTATTCTGCTATCTGATTAGATTTAACAAAAATTTCTTAAACTTTAACTCATATGCCTCTACTGTTACATATCAAATATGGGTATATGAAATATAGTTTTAATCTTTAAAGAGTAAAAATTATTTAAACCCATATAATATTTTGAAAATGAAGTTTTAAAAAAATCCATTCATTCATCTATTATTTAGTATATTCTAGTTTTTTAAGGATGATCTTTTAAATTATACCCCATCTCATTTCCAAAAGGATTTGGGATGGCTGACAAAAATACATTGAGCAGACTAAAACAAACAGATGAAGGAAAATGAAGAAAAAATGTACAAACTCTCTCTCTCTCTCTCTCTCTCTCTCTCACACTCACACACACACACACACACACACACACACACACACACACACACACACACACACACACCAGTCAAAGAACTTTGTTTCAGATACAGAGAACCAAAAGAAGTTTCTATAGCTTTCTCAGAAAGGACATACTGCAGATATGGTAGATATTGTTTTAGATTAGGAGTGCTGTTTAAGTGAATTAAGTGAATCACAGTTATGTTGGGAGGAGAGGAGGCAGAGTAAGTCAAGGAATCAAGACCAGTAACAGGACGAGCATGACCATAATCAGCAACCCAAGGAACACCTTTTAGAAATGCTCAGATACAAAGAGAAAGATACAGATTCAGATAGATTTTGCCCTCATATTATGTCACCTTTATTCATGTGCCTTCAAAAAAAATGAATGGAAATATTAAAATTATACTTTAATTTCTATATATAAAATATATCAAGAAAAAACAAACATCAACAAAATAAGCTCCTATTAGCAAAATGTATTGGCTATAGTGTATTCAACACAGCACTTACCTTCGCTGATGGCATGGGGCTTAACAATGCAACAAGTAGTACAGTTGGTAAATTTAGCAGTGTTTGCTGGCCCACAAACTCCACTCGAAGGAAAAAATAACTCCATTTCCTAAAGACAGAAAGAAATGACTTTGGCACATGTAATCTTGTTACACATCTGTAAAACAACTCAGGAAATGTGCACAGAATATTATTATCCAGGTACTTCAGAGAGGAGCTAAAGCAGAGGATATGGGGGAAGTGTCTGCCTCAGGAAGGCCCCAGAGGGTCCTGCTCCGTTACAATCTCTTTTCAGACTCCTAGGATATTTACGTGAGAGGAGAAGAACTATGCGATTACTTTTAAAGTTTCACAACATAAATTCTTTTCTTCAAATTTTCTAAAAATGCTTTTTACAAAGACTAACTGAATCTTGTTTTTAAGTCTTAAAAGAACATATAAAGAAGTATTAAAGCAATGACAATATGTATCATTCTGTCTCAGGATTAAAGCTGAGAATGTCTTAACATATTTTGAATATTGGAAGTAATCAATACAAAGTTCTTATTTTACCCAAAGCATCAGTTTATGAGACACAGGTCCAATTTTAAACTTTTCATTAAAATATGTAAAATTCAATTAAAAATTAGGAAATCTTTATAGAAACAGATTAGTATTCAAGAATCAGAGCTACAGTTAAAACTAATTAACTACATATAGTGCTAAAGTCAAATCACATGAACCTTATTTTATAACCAGATTCAGGCTGTGCTATTTGCTTTGCACATAGTTCATTAAAATAACCACCCAGCAATTTGAACTAGCCACAAAGATGGCCACACTAATCAGTAAACTATTTAGACATATGCTTTCCTGCTTCTAAGCTTTTACTAGTATTATTTCTATTCTCTACAAAGCCCTCTGTTCCAAAGAACCATACCAACGTGTAAAGGGTCACTTTAAATATTATCTCCCCCAGGAGCCCCTTTTGATGCACCCCAATCAGCACATTGTAGTCCTCCAAAGTTGTGGTTATTTTGGTAATTGCCCCCCATGAATTATAAATTTGAAGAAAAGAACTAACTTGCATAGCCGTGTAGGTCCTTTAGCATCTAAAACAAATAGCTCAAAGTAAATACTCACTTTTCACTAAATTTAAAAATTGAAAGATTGTAGGATGTGTTAGTGTACCACACTGGTGTTCATTAAAAAAAAACAAAAAACGATCTCGGGAAGATGAGGAAAGGTTCAAATAGTAGCGTATATACTTGAGTGATTCTGGGGTTAATGACACTTTAGAATTAAAATGTTCCATTCCTTAGACAAGTATCTTTCTATCGTATTGCTGCCTTTGCTTATTACTCTTCTTGATCACTAACAGCAACTACTGCTTGTAGTCCTGTACCAGATGCTTTGATTACATGTTCTCAGAGAACGTATAAGGTACAGGTGAAAACTCAGATACCTACAGGGTCCTGGTAGGTAATCAATGAGTGAATGAAGTAAACCTGGTGTGACAAGAAGGCACAGTAGAGGGTTGCAAACTGGAAAGGGCGTGTCCTGTCTACAGTTCCCCTTTCTCTGCTTCCTTTGCAACAAAACTCCTCAAAAGAGATGTCTTTATTCTGTCTTTACTTCTTCTCTTCCATTTCCTCTTAAACTTACAACTAATTAGGCTTTCATTCCACAAAGGTTATTCATGAAAATCCCTAATCACCTCCATGTTGCCAAGTACCCTGGTTAATTCTCAGACGTCACCTTACCTGACCCAACAGCATTTGACACAATTGATCCCTACATACTGGAATGCTTTCATCACCTGGTTTTCTTCCCACTACTCCTTTTCAGTCTCCTTTGATGATTTTCTCCCCTTTGGCAGACCCTTAAGTACTAGAGAGGGGTCTAGTACTATCTATTGTCACTATTCTACCTATTGTCACTCTCTTGTTGAGGCCCTCAAGTCCCATGGCTTTAAATGCTACCTGTATTCTGATATCTCCTATAATTTAACCTCCAGCCCAACCTCCTCCCTAAACTCCACATCCATATCTACCACTTACAGACATTTCATATTTAAAACATCCAAAACAGACTTTGAATTTCCACTGTCTCCCATAAATCTGTTCAATCCCACCCTTTTCCTTACCCTTCAACTGCACAAGCCAAAAATAAATAACAAAAAACAAAAACAAAGAACACAGTGATTCTTGATTCCTCTCTACCTGTCCAATCTATCAGGAAATCCTTTAAAATATAACCAGAATCCAACCACCTACCTCCACATCTGTCACCTTGGTCCATGTGACATGCCACCACCATCTCTCCCTTTAATACCTGCACTAACCTCCTAACTGATCTCCCAGTCCAACTTTTCCCACAAGTACCCCTACCCTGCCTGGTCTATTATTAACACAGCAGTCAGAATGAAACTAATAAAAACATATCATGTCACTCCTCTGCACAGAACCCTCCATGACCTCCTATCTCATTCAGAATGAATTTCAAAGTCCTAGATATCCTGAAAGGCCTTATGTGACCTGGGCCCTGGCTATACCTGACCTAATCTCCAGCTATTTCTATGAAACACATCTCTGCCACAGCATCACTGGCCTTACCTCCTCATTGTTCCTTGAACATAGCAAATATGTTCTCACATCAGAGTTTTTGCATGTATTGTTCCCTTACTTGCTGGAACACTCTTT
>NW_006785816.1:3226028-3301921 GCF_000442215.2 Lipotes vexillifer
CTCTTTCCCCCAGACATTTGCTTGGATTTCTCCCTCACTTCCTTCTGATCGCTCCTCAAACCAGATATTATAAGGACTTTCTATATGCTATATTTTATAGCATTCAACACCTCTACTCCACACACAATCCTGGTCTTTTTCTATATCCTTCCCCTGCTGTATTTTCTTCAGAGCAATTACTAATAGACATCAGAGTTACAGGTCTATTTTTTTACTATCTGACATCCCCCCCCATCAGAAAAGCTATAAGCTCCATGAGTCAGGACTTTGCGTTTTTCACAGTAGCTTCTCAATAAATAGTTTGGAATGACTGAAATTCAGAAACATTTTATTTAACATATGTAGAATTTATATAGACACAGACCCTCCGAAAGGTTAAGAAACAAGCCCTTGCAAGTTAGCAAGTGGCAAAGTGATGATTCAAATCCAGGTCATACTGACTCCAAAGTCCTGAACTTTTTCTATCATCTTTCTTTCAGACGTAAAAAACTATGCTAGACGGGAGACCTTCAACATGGCAGAGGAGTAAGACGTGGAGATCACCGTCCTACCCACAAACACATTAGAAATACATCTACATGTGGAACGTGGGGTTTGCTTTCTGCATCCAATTTGTTTCTGGTTTTCTGCTTATCTTAGTTCAGTATTTATAGTTTATTATCATTGGTAGTTTTGTTTATTGATTTGGTTGCTCTCTTCCTGTGTTTTTTTTTTGATATATATACATTTTTCCTTTTTCTCTTTTTGTGAGTGTATATGTGAATGCTTCTTTGTGTGATTTTGTCTGTATAGCTTTGCATTTACCATTTGTCCTAGGGTTCTGTCTGTCCTTTTTTCTTAGTATAGTTTTTACCGCTTGTTACCATTGGTGGATTTCTTTTTTGCTTTGGGTGCTCTGTTCTTTCTTTTTTTTTCTTTGCTTTCTTTCTTTTTTTCTTTTTCTTTGCGGTACACAGGTCTCTCAATGCTGTGGCCTCTCCCGTTGCGGAGCACAGGCCCCGGACGCGCAGGCTCAGCAGCCATGGTTCAGGGGCACAGGCGCTCCGCGGCAAGTGGGATCTTCCCGGCTTGGGGCACGAACCCATGTCCCCTGCATCAGCAGGTGGACTCTCAAACACTGTGCCACCAGAGAAGCCCTTTTTGCTTTCTTTTTAAATTACTTAATTTTTTAAATTCTTACTAATTATTTTTATTTTTTTATTTTTCATAATTATTTCTTAATAACTATTTTATTATTATTTTTCTTTCTTTCTTTCCGTTTTTCTCCCTTTTCTTCTGAGCCATGTGGCTAACAGAGTCTTGATGCTCCATCCAGGTATCACGCCTGTGCCTCTGAGGTGGGAAAGCCGAGTTCAGGACACTGGTCCACCAGAGACCTGCTGGCTCCACATAATATCAAATGGCAAAAGCTCTCCCAGAGACCTCCATCTCAATGCTAAGACCCAGCACCACTCAACAACAAGCAAGTTACAGGGCTGGATACCCTATGCCAAACAACTAGCAAGACAGGAACACAGTAGAGAACACAACCCATTATCAGAGAGGCTGGCTAAAATCATACTAAGGTCACAGACACCCAAAAACACACCACCGGATGTGGTCCTGCCTACTAGAGAGACAAAATCCAGCCCCATACACCAGGACACAGGCACTAGTCCCCTCCAGCAGGAAACCTACACAACCCACTAAACTAACCCTAGCCAATGGGGAAAGACACCAAAAACAACAAGAACTACGAACCTGCAGCCTGAGAAAAGGAGACCCCCAAACACAGTAAGATAAGCAAAATGAGAAGACACAGAAACACACAGCAGATGAAGGAGCAAAGTAAAAACCCAGCAGACCAAACAAATGGGAAATAGGCAGTCTACCAGAAAAAGAATTCAGACTAATGATAAAAAAGATGATCCAAAACGTGGAAATAGAATGAGGAAAATACAATAAACATTTAACAAGGACCTAGAAGAACTAAAGAGCAAACAAACAATGAAGAACAACACAATAAATGAAATTAAAAATTCTGTAGAAGGAAGCAATAGCAGAATAACTGAGGCAGAAGAACGGATAAGGGACCTAGAAGATAAAATACGGGAAATAACTACCACAGAGAAGAATAAAGAAAAAAGAATGAAAAGAATTGAGCACAGCCTTAGAGACCTCTGGGACAACATTAAATGCACCAACACTCGAATTACAGGAAGCCCAGAAGAAGAAGAGAAAAAGAAAGGGACTGGGAAAATATTTGAAGAGATTATACTTCCCTAATATGGGAAAGGAAATGATTAATCAAGTTCAGGAAGCGCAGAGAGTCCCAACAGGATTAATTCAAGGATAAACACGCCAAGACACATATTAATCAAACTATCAAAAATTAAGTACAAAGAAAAAATATTAAAAGCAGCAAGGGAAAAACAACAAATAACATACAAGGTTGGTTGTAACCATAAGGTTAACAGCTGATCTTTCAGCAGAAACTCTGCAAGCCAGAAGGGAGGGGTAGGACATATTTAAAGTGATGAAATGGAAAAACCTACAACCAAGATTGCTCTACCCAGCAAGGATCTCATCCAGATTTGACGGCGAAATAAAAACCTTTAGAGACAAACAAAAGCTAAGAGAACTCAGCACCAACAAACCAGCTTTACAACAAATGCTAAAGGAACTTCCCTAGGCAGGAAACACAAGAGAAGGAAAAGACCTACAATAACAAACCCAAAACAATTAAGAAAATGGTAATAGGAATATACATATCAATAACTACCTTAAATGTAAATGGACTAAATGCTCCAACCAAAAGACAAAGACTGGCTGAATGGGTACAAAAACAAGACCCATATATATGTTGTCTACAAGAGACCCACTTCAGACCTAGGGACACATACAGACTGAAAGTGAGGGGATGGAAAAAGATATTCCAGGGAAATGGAAATCAAATGAAAGCTGGAGTAGCAATTCTCATATCAGACAAAATACACTTTAAAACGAAGACTAAGACTATTACAAGAGAAAAAGAAGGAAACTACATAATGATCAAGAAGAAGATATAACAATTGTAAATATTTATGCACCCAACATAAGAGCACCTCAATACATAAGGCAAATACTAACAGCCATAAAAGGGGAAATCGACAGTAACACAATCATACTAGGGGACTTTAACACCCCACTTTCACCAATGGAAAGATCATTCAAAATGAAAATAAATATGGAAACACAAGCATTAAATGACACATTAAACAAGATGCACTTAATTGATACTGATAGGACATTCCATCCAAAAACAACAGAATACACTTTCTTCTCAAGTGCTCATGGAACATTCTCCAGGATAGATCACATCTTCGGTCACAAATCAAGCCTTGGTAAATTTAAGAAAATTGAAATTGTATCAAGTATCTTTTCCGATCACAATGCTATGAGACTAGATATCAATTACAGGAAAACATCTGTAAAAAATACAAACACATGGAAGTTACACAATACACTACTTAATAACCAAGAGATCACTGAAGAAATCAAAGAGGAAATCAAAAAATATGAGAGGGCTTCCCTGGTGGCGCAGTGGTTGAGAGTCCGCCTGCCGATGCAGGGGACACGAGTTCGTGCCCCAGTCCGGGAAGATCCCACATGCCGCAGAGTGGCTAGGCTCGTGAGCCATGGCTGCTGAGCCTGCGCTCCGCAACGGGAGAGGCCACAAAGGTGAGAGGCTCGTGTACCCCCCCCCAAAAAAAAAACCTAGAAACAAATGACAATGAAAATACAATGACCCAAAACCTATGGGATGCAGCAAAAGCAGTTCTAAGACAGAAGTTTATAACAATATAATCCTACCTCAAGAAACAAGAAACATCTCAAATAAACAACCTCACTTTACACCTAAAGCAATTAGAGAAAGAAGAACAAGAAAAACCCAAAGATAAGAAAAGGAAAGAAATCATAAGGATCACATCAGAAATAAATGAAAAAGAAATGAAGGAAACGATAGCAAAGATCAATAAAACTAAAAGCCGGTTCTTTGAGAAGATAAACAGAATTGATAAACCATTAGCCAGACTCATCAAGAAAAAAAGGGAGAAGACTCAAATCAATAGAATCAGAAATGAAAAAGGAGAAGTAACAACTGACACTGCAGAAATATAAAAGATCATGAGAGATTACTACAAGCAACTCTATGCCAATAAAATGGAAAACCTGGAAGAAATAGAAAAATTCTTAGAAAAGCACAACCTTCCGAGATTGACCCAGAAAGAAAATATAAACAAAACAATCACAAGCACTGAAATTGAGACTGTGATTAAAAATCTTCCAAAAAACTAAAGCCCAGGACCAGATGGCTTCACAGGCGAATTCTATCAAACATTTAGAGAAGAACTAAAACCTATCCTTCTCAAACTCTTCCAAAATATAGCAGAGGGAGGAACACTCCAAAACTCATTCTATGAGGCCACCATCACCCTGATACCAAAACCAGACAAAGATGTCACAAACAAAGAAAACTACAGGCCAATATCACTGATGAACATAGATGCAAAAATCCTCAACAAAATACTAGCAAACAGAATCCAACAGCACATTAAAAGGATCATACACCATGATCAACTGGGGTTTTATCCCAGGATGCAAGGGTTCTTCAGTATACGCAAATCAATCGATGTGATAAATCATATTAACAAACTGAAGGAGAAAAAAAATATGATCATCTCAAGAGATGCAGAAAAAGCTTCCAACAAAATTCAACACCCATTATGATAAAAACCCTCCAGAAAGGAGGCATAGAGGGAACCTACCTCAACATAATAAAGGCCATAGATAACGAACACACAGCCAACATTGTTCTCAATTGTGAAAAACTGAAACCATTTCCACTAAGATCAGGAACAAGACAAGGTTGCCCACTCTCACCACTATTATTCCACAAAGTTTTGGAAGTTTTAGCCACAGCAATCAGAGAAGAAAAATAAGTAAAAGTAATCTAAATTGGAAAAGAAGAAGTAAAGCTGTCACTGTTTGCAGATGACATGATACTATACAGAGAGAATCCTAAAGATGCCACCAGAAAACTGCTAGAGCTACTCAATGAATTTCGTAAAGTAGCAGGATACAAAATTAATGCACAGAAATGTCTTGAATTCCTATACACTAATGATGAAAAATCTAAAAATCTAAAAGAGAAATTAAGGAAACACTCCCATTTACCACTGCAACAAAAAGAATAAAATACCTAGGAATAAACCTACCTAAGGAGACAAAAGACCTTTATGCAGAAAACTATAAGACACTCATGAAAGAAATCAAAGATGATATCAACAGATGGAGAGATATACCAGGCTTGTGCAAGTTTCCTGATGGGAGGGACTGGTGGTGTGGACTGTTTCTCTGGTGGGCAGAGCTCAGTAAAACTTTAATCCGCTTAATTGCTGATGGGTGGGGCTGGGTTCCCTCCCTGTTGGTTATTTGGCCTGAGGCAACCCAACACTGGGGCTTACCTGGGCTCTTTGGTGGGGCTAATGGCAGACTCTGGGAGGGCTCATGCCAAGGAGTACTTCTCAGAACTTCTGCTGCCAGTGCCCTTGTCCCCATGGTGAGCCACAGCACCCGCCCCCCGCCTCTGCAGGAGACCCTCCAACACTAGCAGGTAGGTCTGGTTCAGTCTGCCCTGGGGTCACTGTTCCTTCCCCTGGGTCCCAATGTGCTCACTACTGTGTGTATGCCCTCCAAGAGTGGAGTCTCTGTTTCCCCCAGTCCTGTCAAAGTCCTGCCATCAAATCCCATTAACCTTCAAAGTCTGACTCTCTAGGAATTCCTCCTCCCATTGCCAGACCCCCAGGTTGGGAAGCCTGACGTGGGACTCAGAACCTTCACTCTGGTGGGTGGACTTCCGTGGTATAAGTGTTCTCCAGTCTATGACTCACCCACGCAGCAGTTATTGGATTTGATTTTACTGTGATTGTGCTTCTCCTACTGTCTCACTGTGGCTTCTCCTTTGTCTTTGGATGTGGGGTATCTTTTTTGGTGAGTTCCAGTGTCTTCTTCTCAATGATTGTCCAGCAGCTAGTTGTGATTCTGGTGTTCTCACAAGATGGAGTGAGAGCACGTCCTTCTACTCCACCATCTTGGTTCAGGACCTGTTTTGGTTCTTTCACATGAGTTTATTTTTTTAAGTTTCAATGAAAAACTTTGCTAGGATTTTAACTGGAATTGCACTGAACTTATAGATCAACTTGGAAAGAATTAACATCTTTATGATACTGAATCTTCCCATCCATGAACATGTATATATGTTCATTTATTTCTTTTCTTACTGCCTAAAATAAAATTTATAGTTTTCTTGAAAAAGATCTCCCACATCTTTTGTTAGGTTCATCTTAGGTGTCATACAGTTTTTCACCATTGAATGGAAATCTTTTAACTCTGTATAAAATTGATAACTAATGAGAACCTACTGTATAGCACAGGGAACTCTACTCAATGCTCTGTGGTGACCTAAGTGGGAAGGAAATCCAAAACATCGGGGATATATGTATACATATAGCTGATTCACTTTGCTTTACAGTAGAAACGAACACAACATTTTACAGCAACTATACTCCAATAAAAAGTAGAAAAAAAATGGGAATCTTTTAAAATTATATTTTCTAATTGGTTATTTCACATATATCAAGAATACTAACGATTTTTATATATTGATATATGCAGTATAACATATAGATTTGGGAAGCACCATGAAAATGAAACATTAATACTATCAATAGATAACATCTATTAAATACCATATTCCAGGCACTATGCCAAGCACTTAAATAATTTCACTTAATCCTTAGAACACTATGATGTACTTACAACTATTACCTCATATTACACACCAGGAGACTGAGAGCAATAATAGTAGTAGACCAGGGAACAAAGCCTGTAAAACACCAACACTACCAAAGGATAGGTGAAGGGAAAAAATGCCAGTTAATAAGACATAGGGGCCGGAGTGGGAAGATGGCGGAAGAGTAAGACGCGGAGATCACCTTCCTCCCCACAGATACATCAGAAATACATCTACACGTGGAACAACTCCTACAGAACACCTACTGAACGCTGGCAGAAGACCGCAGACCTCCAAAAGGCAAGAAACTCCCCACGTATGTGGGTAGGGCAAAAGAAAAAATAAACAGAGATTAAAGAATAGGGACGGGACCTGCACCAGTGAGAGGGAGCTGTGAAGGAGGAAACATGTCCACACACTAGAAGCCCCTTCGGGGGCAGAGACTGCGGGTGGCGGAGGGGGAAGCTTCGAAGCCGCGGAGCAGAGCACAGCAACAGGGGTGCGGAGGGCAAAGCGGAGCGATTCCCGCACAGAGGATCAGGGCCGACCGGCACTCACCAGCCCGAGAGGCTTGTCTGCTCACTCTCTGGGGCGGGCGGGGCTGGAAGGTGAGGCTCGGCTTCGGTTCGAGCGTAGGAAGAGGACTGGTGGCGTGAACACAGCCTGAAGGGGTTACTGCACCACGGATAGCTGGGAGAGAGTCCGGGAAAAAGTCTGCACTTGCCGAAGAGGCAAAAGACTTTTTCTTCCCTCTTTGTTTCCTGGTGCAGGAGGAGAGGGGATTCAGAGCACTGCTTAAAGGAGCACCAGAGACGGGCGCGAGCCGCGGCTAAAAGCGCGGACCCCAGAGACGGGCATGAGACGCCAAGGCCGGTGCTGCCGCCACCAAGAAGCCTGTGTGCGAGCACAGGTCACTATCCCCACCTCCCTTACAGGGAGACTGTGCAGCCAGCCACTGCCAGGGTCCCGGCATCCAGGGACAACTTCCCCGGGAGAACGCACGTGGGGCCTCAGGCTGGTGCAATGTCATGCTGGCCTCTGCCACCGCAGGCTCACACCGCACTCTATACCCCTCTCTCCCCCCGGCCTGAGTGAGCCAGAGCCCCCGACTCAGCAGTTCCTTTAACCCTGTCCTAAGCAGATGCCCTCCAGCGAACTACACGCAGAGGCGGGTCCAAATCCAAAGCTGAACCCCAGGAGCTGTGCGAACAAAGAAGAGAAAGGGAAATCTCTCCGAGCAGCCTCAGGAGCAAAAGATGAAATCTCCACAATCAACTTGATGTACACTGCATCTGTGGAATACCTGAATAGACAACGAATCATCCCAAATTGAGGAGGTGGACTTTGAGAGCAAGATTTATGATTCTTTGGGCTTCCTTGGTCGCAGTGGTTGGGAGTCCGCCTGCCGATGCAGGGGACAAGGGTTCATGCCCCAGTGCAGGAGGCTGCCACATGACGCGGAGCAGCTGGGCCCATGAGCCATGGCCGCTGGGGTTGCATTTCCGGAGCCTGTGCTCCACATCAGGAGAGGCCACAACAGTGAGAGGCCCGCGTACCACAAAAAAAAAAAAAAACTTTTATGATTTTTTTCCCCTTTTCCTCTTTTTGTGAGTGTTTATGTGTATGCTTCTGTGTGAGATTTTGTCTGTATAGGTTTGCTACCACCATTTGTCCTAGGGTTTAATCCGTCTGTATTTTTTTCCTTACTTTTAAAAAAATTTTTTTCTTAATAATTACTGTTTTATTTTAATAACTATATTTTATTTTACCTTATTTTATTTTCCTTTATCCCCTTTCTTTCTTTCTTTCTTTCTTTTTCTTTCTTTCTTTCTACTTTTTCTCCCTTTTATTCTGAGCCGTGTGGATGGCAGGCTCTTGGTGCTGCAGCTGGGAGTCAGTGCTGTGCCTCTGAGGTGGGAGAGCCAACTTCAGGACACTGGTCCACAAGAGACCTCCCAGCTCCACATAATATCAAACGGTGAAAATGTCCCAGAGATCTCCATCTCAACACCAACACCCAGCTTCACTCAACGACCAGCAAACTACAGTGCTGGACACCCTATGCCAAACAACTAGCAAGACTGGAATACAACCCCACCCATTAGCAGAGAGGCTGCCTAAAATCATAGTAAGTCCACAGACACCCCATAACACACCACCAGACATGGACCTGCCCACCAGAAAGACAAGATCCACCCTCATCCACCAGAACACAGGCACTAGTCCCCTCCACCAGGAAGCGTACACAACCCACTGAACCAACCTTGGCCACTGGGGACAGACACCAAAAACAACGGGAACTACGAACATGCAGCCTGCAAAAAGGAGACCCCAAACACAGTAAGATAAGCAAAATAGAAGACAGAAAAACACAAAGCAGATGAAGGAGCAAGATAAAAACCCACCAGACCTAACAAATGAAGAGGAAATAGGCAGTCTACCTGATAAAGAATTCAGAATAATGATAGTGAAGATGATCCAAAATCTTGGAAATAGAATAGACAAAATGCAAGAAACATTTAACAAGGAACTGAAACAACTGAAGATGAAACAAGCAACAATGAACAAAACAATAAATGAAATTAAAAATACTCTAGAAGGGATCAATAGCAGAATAACTGAGGCAGAAGAATGGATAAGTGACCTGGAAGATAAAGTAGTGGAAATAACTACTGCAGAGCAGAATAAAGAAAAAAGAATGAAATGAATTGAGGACAGTCTCAGAGACCTCTGGGACAACATTAAATGCACCAACATTCGAATTATAGGGGTTCCAGAAGAAGAAGAGAAAAAGAAAGGGACTGAGAAAATATTTTAAGAGATTATAGTTGAAAACTTCCTTAATATGGGAAAGGAAATAGTTAATCAAGTCCATGAAGCACAGAGAGTCCCATACAGGAAAACTCCAAGGAGAAACATGCCAACACACAAATTAATCAAACTATCAAAAATTAAATACAAAGAAAACATATTAAAAGCAGCAAGGGAAAAACAACAAATAACACACAAGGGAATCCCCATAAGGTTAACAGCTGATCTTTCAGCAGAAACTCTGCAAGCCAGAAGGGACTGGCAGGACATATTTAAAGTGATGAAGGAGAAAAACCTACAACCAAGATTACTCTACCCAGCAAGGATCTCATTCAGATTTGACGGAGAAGTTAAAAACTTTACAGACAAGCAAAAGCTGAGAGAGTTCAGCACCACCAAACCAGCTTTACAACACAACAAATGCTAAAGAATCTTCTCTAGGCAAGAAATACAAGAGAAGGAAAAGACCCATAATAACAAACCCAAAACAATTAAAATGGGAATAGGAACATACATATTGATAATTACCTTAAATGTAAATGGATTAAATGCTCCCACCAAAGGACACAGACTGGCTGAATGGATACAAAAACAAGACCCATATATATGCTGTCTACAAGAGACCCACTTCAGACCTAGAGACACATACAGACTGAAAGTGAGGCGATGGAAAAAGATATTCCATGCGAATGGAAATCAAAAGAAAGCTGGAGTAGCAATTCTCATATCAGACAAAATAGACTCTAAAACACAGACTATTAGAAGAGACAAAAAAGGACACTACATAATGATCAAGGGATCAATCCAAGAAGAAGATATAACAATTGTAAATATTTATGCACCCAACATAGGAGCACCTCAATACATAAGGCAAATGCTAACAGCCATAAAAGGGGAAATCGACAGTAACACAATCATACTAGGGGACTTTAACACCCCACTTTCACCAATGGAAAGATCATCCAAAATGAAAATAAATAAGGAAACACAAGCTTTAAATGATACATTAAACAAGATGGACTTAATTGATATTTCTAGGACATTCCATCCAAAAACAACAGAATACACATTTTTCTCTAGTGCTCTTGGAACATTCTCCAGGATAGATCATATCGTGGGTCACAAATCAAGCCTACATAAATTTAAGAAAACTGAAATTGTATCAAGTACCTTTTCCAACCAAAACGCTATGAGACAAGGTATCAATTACAGGAAAACATCTGCAAAAAATACAAACACATGGAGGCTAAACAATACACTACTTAATAACTAAGTGATCACTGAAGAAATCAAAGAGGAAATCAAAAAATACCTAAAAACAAATGACAATGGAGACACGACAACCCAAAACCTATGGGATGCAGCAAAAGCAGTTCTAAGAGGGAAGTTTATAGCAATACAATCCTACCTTAAGAAACATTAAACATCTCGAATAAACAACATAACCTTGCACCTAAAGCAATTAGAGAAACAAGAACAAAAAAACCCCAAAGTTAGAAGAAGGAAAGAAATCATAAAGATCAGATCAGAAATAAATGAAAAAGAAATGAAGGAAATGATAGCAAAGATCAATAAAACTAAAAGCCGGTTCTTTGAGAAGAGAAACAAAATTGATAAACCATTAGCCAGACCCATCAAGAAAAAAAGGGAGAAGACTCAAATCACTAGAATTAGAAATGGAGAAAGGTGAAGTAACAACTGACACTGCAGAAATACAAAGATCATGAGAGACTACTACAAGCAAATCTATGCCAATAAAATGGACAACCTGGAAGAAATGGACAAATTCTTAGAAATGCACAGCCTGCCAAGACTGAATCAGGAAGAAATAGAAAATATGAACAGACCAATCACAAGCACTGAAATTGAAACTGTGATTAAAAATCTTCCAACAAACAAAAGCCCAGGACCAGATGGCTTCAGAGGCGAATTCTATCAAACATTTAGAGAACAGCTAACACCTATCCTTCTCAAACTCTTCCAAAATATAGCAGAGGGAGGAACACTCCAAAACTCATTCTACGAGGCCACCATAACCCTGATACCAAAACCAGACAAGGATGTCACAGACAAAGAAAACTACAGGCCAATATCACTGATGAACACAGATGCAAAAATCCTCAACAAAATACTAGCAAACATAATCCAACAGCACATTAAAAGGATCATACACCATGATCAATTGAGGTTTATTCCGGGAATGCAAGGATTCTTCAATATAGGCAAATCAATCAATGTGATACACCATATTAACAAATTGAAGGAGAAAAACCATATGGTCACCTCAACAGATGCAGAGAAAGCTTTTGACAAAATTCAACACCCATTTATGATAAAAACCCTCCAGAAAGTAGGCATAGAGGGAACTTTCCTCAACATAATAAAGGCCACATATGACAAACCCATAGCCAACATCATCCTCAACGGTGAAAAACTGAAAGCATTTCCACTAAGATCAGGAACAAGACAAGGTTGCCCACTCTCACCACTCTTATTCATCCTAGTTTTAGAAGTTTTAGCCATAGCAATCAGAGAAGAAAAGGAAATAAAAGGAATCCAAATCAGAAAAGAAGAAGTAAAGCTGTCACTAGTTGTAGATGACATGATACTATACATAGAGAATCCTAAAGATACTACCAGAAAACTACTAGAGCTAATCAATGAATTTGGTAAAGTAGCAGGATACAAAATTAATGCACAGAAATCTCTGGCATTCCTATACACTAATGATGAAAAATCTGAAAGTGAAATCAAGAAAACACTCCCATTTACCACTGCAACAAAAAGAATAAAATATCTAGGAATAAACTTACATAAGGAGACAAAAAACCTGTATGCAGAAAATTATAAGACACTGATGAAAGAAATTAAACATGATACAAACAGATGGAGAGATATACCATGTTCTTGGATTGGAAGAATCAACATTGTGAAAATGACTCTACTATCCAAAGCAATCTACAGATTCAATGCAATCTCTATCAAACTACCACCGGCATTTTTCACAAAACTAGAACAAAGAATTTCACAATTCGTATGGAAAAACAAAAGACCCTGGATAGCCAAAGCAATCTTAAGAACGAAAAACAGAGCTGGAGGAATCAGGCTCCCTGATTTCAGACTACACTACAAAGCTACAGTAATCAAGAGAGTATGGTACTGGCATAAAAACAGAAAGATAGATCAATGGAACAGGATAGAAAGCCCAGAAATAAACCCACGCACATATGGTCACCTTATCTTTGATAAAGGAGGCAGGAATGTACAGTGGAGAAAGGATAGCCTCTTCAATAAGTGGTGCTGGGAAAACTGGACAGGTACATGTAAAAGTATGAGATTAGATCACTCCCTAATACCATACACAAAAATAAGCTCAAAATGGATTAAAGTCCTAAATGTAACGCCAGAAACTATCAAACTCTTAGAGGAAAACATAGGCAGAACACTCTATGACATAAATCACAGCAAGATCCTTTTTGACCCACCTCCTAGAGAAATGGAAATAAAAACAAAAGTAAACAAATGGGACCTAATGAAACTTCAAAGCTTTTGCACAGCAAAGGAAACCATAAACAAGACCAAAAGACAACCCTCAGAATGGGATAAAATATGTGCAAATGAAGCAACTGACAAAGGATTAATCTCCAAAATTTACAAGCAGCTCATGCAGCTCAATAACAAAAAAACAAACAACCCAATCCAAAAATGGGCAGAAGACCTAAATAGACATTTCTCCAACGAAGGTATACAGACTTCCAACAAACACATGAAAGAATGTTCAACATTATTAATCATTAGAGAAATGCAGATAAAAACTACAATGAGATATCATCTCACACCAGTCAGAATAGCCATCATCAAAAAATCTACAAACAATAAATGCTGGAGAGGTTGTGGAGAAAAGGGAACACTCTTGCATGGCTGGTGGGAATGTGAATTGGTACAGCCACTATGGAGAATGGTATGGAGGTTCCTTAAAAAACTGCAAATAGAACTACCATATGACCCAGCAATCCCACTACTGGGCATATACCCTGAGAAAACCATAATTCAAAAAGAGTCATGTACCAAAATGTTCATTGCAGCTCTATTTACAATAGCCAGGAGATGGAAACAACCTAAGTGTCCATCATCAGAGGAATGGATAAAGAAGATGTGGCACATATATACAATGGAATATTACTCAGCCATAAAAAGAAACAAAATTGAGCTATTTGTAATGAGGTGGATGGACCTAGAGTCTGTCATACAGAGCGAAGTAAGTCAGAAAGAGAAAAATACTGTATGCTAACACATATATATATGGAATTTAAGAAAAAAAAAATGTCATGAAGAACCTAGGGGTAAGACAGCAATAAAGACACAGACCTACTAGAGAATGGACTTGAGGATATGGGGAGAGGGAAGGGTCAGTTGTGACAAAGTGAGAGAGTGGCATGGACATATATACTCTACCCAACGTAAAACAGATAGCTAGTGGGAAGCAGCAACATAGCACAGGGAGATCAGCTCAGTGCTTTGTGACCACCTAGAGGGGTGGGATAGGGAGGGTGGGAGGGAGGGAGATGCAAGAGTGAAGAGATATGGGAACATATGTATATGTATAACTGATTCACTTTGTTATAAAGCAGAAACTAACACACCACTGTAAAGCAATTATACTCCAATAAAGATGTAAAATAAAAATAAAAATAAGAAAAATAAGACATAGATTATGATCTGCTAAATATAAAACAAAAAAGGATAGTGAGATGTCACAGAATTAAAATATTGTGGAATATTTCAAAAAGGAGAAAGTGTTCAAACCTGTTAAATGTTGCAGTGAAACACAGTAGATACAGTAAAATAAGAAATGATAATTTTTCCTTGGATTTTTTAATTAAGAGGACATAGGTTGTCTTAGCCAAGATGATTTCAGTGGAATGAAAGGATGAAGCCAAATTGTAATGACTGCTCTCAATGTAATCAAAGGCAACTGCAAACAGTGAGTATAGTCTAGGCTTTGGTGAAATCTGGGAAAGAAAGATTACACAGTAACTGATAGGAATTCAAGGTCAAAAAGAGGTGATTTGGGACTGCTTGTATAGCGTTTTTCAATCTTTTGTCAATATCTATGGTCCTTACTTCCTCATGTATGCTACATGTTCCAGCTGCAGTATTTCTCCTTGATAGCTAGTCAGCTAACATAATGTCCACAATACTCACTCTTCCCAAGACAAACATCAAGAATATGTATAACATAGCGGGTTCATACAAATAATGGGGTATTTCTGAGATGAACGTCAGAAATAGCTGAGAAAATTTAAGTGCACAAAACAGAAATATACTTAAGACACTTCTTTGAAGGAAGGATTATGGTAGCTAAAGTTGTAGAAGGTTCTCCACTACAAAAAAAAAAACGGCAGGAAAAGTCATTCTGCAAACTGTATCTGCAGGTAGGAATTTTTCTACCAAGCTTAGCACATGCATTACGTATGTGCATGCATCAAAACACACAAATATATATACTTAAGATGAGTCTAGCTTTACCATGTTAATGTATAAAACTTCCCTTGCATTTCTAAATCCACTTATTTTCAGCATCAACGTATTATTGAAATAAATGTACAACCTGTATCACTATCCAATAAAGATATGGTATAGCTGGACTTAGAGTCAAGGTTCATGGTATGGTAAAAGGCAAAGAATATCTGTAAGGTAAAGCATCTCGAGAAAAATACCAAAGTGATACGCTGACACTTTTCCCATTTTATTTATATTATATCAAAGGTTTTTCTTAAAAAAAAAAAAGACTGAAAAAATATTTTTTACTAATGGGAAGTAGCTAGGGAGCTTAATGACCAATTTATTGGATGAATGAATTCTCCTGATAAGTATTTACTGAGCATTTATTATGTAGCAGGCAGATTCTAATAATCAAAACAAAACAGAAAAAAAAAACCTGCCCTCATGGAACTCCTTGGTGGAATCGTCTAATGTATAAATACATACAGAGCCTAAGTTATCTAAAATCTGACGGGTACATTTGTGCTCAAATTTATTAAATGAACTGGTGAAAATCAAGAACAGAGAAAGGGATGGGGTGAGATGGTCATGGGGGAAATAGGAGGAACGTATCAATGACTTTTCAGTTCAGCCCCCAATAATTTCCTTCATTAATTATTTATGTCATCATTTGTATAATATCTTACAATATTTGATTGGCATTTAACAATTGAAAATAATACATTTATAGTAAATGTCTATAAATAAGATCAAAGGTCAGGGACTATAATCACTCTTGCATATACCTTTGACAACCACAACCCTCCTATCATACTTGCTTCACAAAACCACAGCCATGGCTAAAGCAACCCTTCACCTACTCTGCACCTACACTCATGCAACTGAACATAGCTGGAGAACATCCACACTCAGGTTCATGACCATGAACTTCAGGTGAGCCATTCATTCAGTACAGCAATCATACCATATTTCCCTAATCTCTTCCTTTGCCTAGCCTTTCAGATGACTATTTCACATCCTCTCTCTTTTAACCAACCAATACCGTCTCTTTCATCCTCACTTTTAGCTGTTTTTGACCTTGCTTCCTACTTTCCTATTGAGAAAACTGAGGCAATAAGAATCAGCACCAAAACCCACATACTCTGCCTTCCCAGTTGCTGCTAAAGACAAGTACCTACGCACCACTGTGCAGTCAATCTGGTCTCTAATTTCCATTCCCTCTCACCTAATCAATGACATTGCTACAGTTAAGTTTCCCCCTTTTCCCCAGTCATCAATTTTTCACATCTGTAATTCTCATCTTAAAAAAAAATTTGACCCTACTTTTCCTCATAGCTACCACCTCATTTCTCTGCTCACCTCTGCAGCAAAAACTGCCCCAAAAGAGTTGTCTAGATTCACTGTCTAGAGTTCCTGTCCTCCAATTTTCTTTTAAATCCACTCCAAGCAGGGCTTTGCCTGCAACTCTCCATCAACATTGATCTTACCAAGTTTACCAATGACCTCTGCATTGCAAAATCTAATTTTCAATTCCCAGTCTCCTTCTTACTTGATACATCTGCTTCATTTGACACTACTGATCATTCTCTTCCCATAGAATATTTTCTTCACTTGGCTCCAGGACACAACTATCTCTGAATTTTTTTCCTTCTACCTCACTAAAGGCTCCTCCTTTACCTCCTTTGCTTCTTTCTCCTCTTTAACCCTTCACCAGGGCAAAAAGGTTCCATCTCTGTTCTCTTTCCTTCTCTAGCTACACTCTCCTTGGTAATCTCAACCAGTTTCACGTGGTTTCCAGACCTCTCCCCCAAACTCACATATTCAGTTTTTTCTTCAATCTCTCTACTTGGATAAGTAACATACATGTTAAGTTTGCAGTGTCCAAAGTGTAACCTCTTATTTTCCATCCATACTGACTCTAGCCATAGCCTTCCTTATTTCAGTTTATGTCAATTTTATCCTTTCAGTTGGTCAGTCCAAGAACCTTGGAGTAATCCTAGACATCTCTCTTTTTCTCATACTCTACATTCAATATGGAAGGAAATTTTGATCATTTGACCTTCAACCACTAAAATATATTTTTAAATATATCTAAGCACTCCACTCATTGCTACTACCCTGGTCCAAGCCATCATCTCTCTGAATTATTTGCAACATCCTCTTAACCGGGCTCCTGTTGCTACTCTTGCCCTCTACAGTCTATTCTCAATGCAGCAGCCAGAGCAATCTTTTTTAAATGGCAAGTCAAGCTTGTCAGTCCTCTGTTCAAATCCCTGCAACAGCTCTCCACTTTCCTCAGAGAAGACGACAAAAGTCTTGTGCTATCATGGTCTTCAAACCATGTGATATCTCCCTGATTACTTGTGACCTCATCAGCTCATTCTTTGCTGTTAACTAAATAAGCCAGGCAGCAATATTCTATTCTAAAAATAGCAAGATGGTCAGAATACCTGAGACAGAGTGAGTAAGGGAGAGACTGGTTGTAGATGATGTTATAGAAATTGACAGGGACCAGATCAGGTAGAGCTTTGCATGCTATAATACTTAGATTTTATAAGAGACAAAAGTTCACTAGAGTTTAATAGCTGAATTGTTAATCTGATTTATTTTTAAAAGATCACTTGGACATAGTTAATTTTACTTGGGAAAGGTAAATTTTTCATAAATTGAGTGTAAGAGAAGAAGGTAAAGAAGAATTAGGAAGCTTTTTGCAATAGTCGATAAAATATAACAGTGATTTAGACCACAGTGATCAAACTCAAGGTCTAATTTGAAAGAAAGGCCAAAAGGATTTACTGACAGAGTTGTAAGGAGAAGAAAAAATATATATCAACTAGCAGTTGACCCTTGAACAACACAAGTTTGAACAGTTCACTGGTCCACTTATATGCAGATTTTTTTCAACAGTAAATACTACAGTACTACATGATCTGTGATTGGATGCCAAGGAAACTTGGATAGGGAGGAAATGTGGCTGCAAAGGGAGTACTATAAATTACAGGCAGATTTTCAACTGCACAGTGGTTTGGAATCCCTAACCCCCACGTTGTTCAAGGGTCAACTGTATCATAAAACTCTAATATTATTCCATTAAAAAAATATGACCAGACTAAAAACCATCTTAAATTAGCTAAGAAACTTCTCACAGTGCTAAGAATTAACTTGCACTTCATTAACTCAACATCAGTATAAACCCAGTGTAATAATACCTTATTTACACGGATTTAAAATAAGGAGTAGAAAAACTTTTTCATAAGTACTAGCTATATATAGGACAAGAAAAGGATGTTAAGCTTGAAAATATGGTGTCAAGTCTGAGTCAAGGAAAGAATGTATCAAATGATGTCTTCTTTTTGAATATTCACTTTCCATAAACTGGTATTCTTAGATGAATAAGTCATACACTGATAAGCCTCAGTAATTTAAATCTTTGGAACAAAATGGGACAATAAGTATTTTAACTGGAGAAAACTTACCCTGACCATGACCAGGTTACCAGTTCTCAAAGGAGATGTATCACTGAAACACTGTTAATCCTAGGCAAAAGGTCAAAGGTTTTCTCTACTGCTACACCACCTGTATAAATCCACCCTAAGTCAGCAGTGACAAAATGCTTTACTCTGACATCAAACATTTAACAGAACCAAAACAGAATTGAAGTAGTTTCAAAACCCCTTACTCTGGCAGCACAAGCAAAAGAATCAGGGCCATGAGCTGCGTTTCTTATGCCATCTGTTCCAAAGAGGGCTCTAATGCTTCCAGGAGCATCTGTACGTGCCAGTCCAGAGTTTGCAGGTCCAAGAAGTCTTTTCCATTCACTTATAGCATCATCTCTTAAAATCTCCATGGCAATTATAGGACCACTGGTGATAAACTGGATCAGCTCACTGTGAAACAGGTGAAAGACTGATTTGCTTCATTTTTCTATCAACCTAGGTACCTCTCTTAACAACAAGGATATATTACAATTTGAGTATTTCAACACATACTCATGATCATGATCTCAGAACTACTGGACATAGTGAATTTTACATGGGCAAGACAAAATTTTCATAAATTGAGTGCCTTACAGTGGCCCGAGTGTCTACAAATCACTAGTGTTGTCAATTACTATTAGCAGAAAAACCAATCTTTCATTGAACTAAGACTATTTCATTGACTTAAAATGCATATTTTTGATCTATGCTTTCTACATTGCTCTGAAAGATACAGAAGAATCTTTTTATTTTCACGTGGTTTACCACTGCAGTCAAATGAAATCACAGTAGAGAAAGTGATGAGTGATGTATTGTAATATATTTGCAGTAAGAATTTACTTAATTATTTTTGTGTAGATCTATTAGAATTCAAAGAATGACAATGAATTTTCAGTCAATAAGCATTGAGTTGGTCTAGCGACATATAAGACATTACACTAGAAGCTGTAACACTATAAACACATACTAAGACTATAACAAAGAATAATTTCCAAGACAATTGTAGATGCCTATACTACACAAGGTTTGAGAACATTTTTATAAAGCTTGGTATAAAATAATCTATACCATAATGATTTTCTTATGTAAAAATTTTCTTTAATAAGGCACTAGTCTGTACAGGACACCAAATAGCATTTCTATTGCAGCAGCTTGGCTAATCCTTCTTTATTAGAAAAGTAAGTATTCCTCCTTTGTCAATAGCAATATGAGGTGCACAATATTCACTTAACTTTAAATACAACCCAAATATTTAGAAGTTTCAGTTTCTAACATATTTGTTGCTATATTTCAAAGAACAAAACGTATATCAAACAACTTAGTTAACATACAAAGGTTCTTTGAACAATGTTTTATATACATTGAGAATGCTAAAATAAGAGTTTAAAACACAACAAATAGATATTCAACATAAAATGTAATTATCTCTCTATTTTTAATCTACTGAAATCTAAAAAGAAAGCTATGCTCCTTATGATTTAAACATTTTATTTGCTTCTGATTAAAGTTTAATATGTTTGTTTAATGATAAGAGAATTTTCAACTAATATAAGGAGAGAAAAAAACAATTCTTAGAAAAAAAGCTCTCTGCAGTTGCAAGATGTTGCTAAGGACTTTTTGACAAATTATTCTCACGTAACAAATTTTTGAATTGTAAAATTATAACTCTTTAGTTTTCCACGATATCCTCCATTACATCCCACTAGCCCCAATTTCAGTACCTACTTTAAAAAGGGCCTTGACTGATGATCTATATGAAAATCTGTTGCTTCTTTCCTATAATCAAAATGACAATAGTTAAGAATTATGTAAGGAAATTATTTTAACTTACATTAATAAAATAATGAAATTCTCTATGTGATCCGTATGTGAGTTAAGGACTTTTCACCAAATATTCTGCTCAAATCTCCCCTCTTTTCAAATTTTTGCTAGTATGGATACCTGTGCTAAGATGTAAAATTAAAATGAACAAAAGAGGCAATATTTACTTTATTACTCATGTTCAAATCCACTATCTTCCTTTTCACTAGCATCTTTAACATTCTAAAACCAAAGTTTAACATACGACCAATAAAAATTATTTGTTCTTTAAAGTTCAAATAAGTTACATCAAAAAATGCAAAGCCATCTTCAAATTCAAAATTTGTCACCCCCTTCTACAGGCTTTAAACCTGAGAGGTTAGGCTAGAATTTTAATTTAATAGTTATAGTTTTCTTCCTTAGATCGCTCTAAAAGAAAGACTATATACTTGTGTTTTTAAAAACTGCTTGACAAATTATGGATATCAATGTATTCTTATTGGTTTTTAATGTATTAAAAACGAATCCTTGAACTTACATTCCCCCCAAAAAATGGATAATATGGAGATATTCAGAAATTTGAATTTATTAAGGGCAATCGGGATTTACTTTTAAATTTATAGTCCCACAACTATAGAGACAATGAAAGGATAACGGACTTTTACACTGATTTTAAAAGTTATTTAGACTTTTCGGTTAATCAAACCAAGTGTCTCAAACTTGTACAGTTTTCTCAAAGGCTTTAAACTTAATTCATAGTATATGACAAATATATGTCAACATCAACTTTTTAAAATAGCAAATTAAAGTATCCCCTAACAAAAGATTAACCTCTCAGGCTTGGTAATTTAGTATGCAATGCTTTAAGATCTTATAGGCCCATTACAAAATGAATTCACTTAATAAGCTATATCAGGATATACTTTTATTCAAACCAAGTGTACTAAAATATTCTCTTTGGCCATGAAAAGATTATGAAAGTATACTATACAAGTATAGAAAATGAAATTCATCCCAAGAAATGGAAGGGGAAGAAAACTCATTTTTCTAGAGGCTATTATATGCCCAACATTAAATGTTATTATTCCTTATAACAATATATTGAAATAGGTATGATCATCTTCATTTTACATTTGAAAATAATGAAGTTCAGCATGATTGCATAACTTGTCCAGGTCAAAGTGCTGGTAAGGGAAGAAGGACAGGGAGATTTGAACCCAAATCTCTGATTGCTTATGACCTTACTATTACCAACTTCAGAAGAAAATAATTCTAGAGGGTAAGAATTCATAAAAATGATATGGATATTCTGTATTGCAGCCTAAAATGAGATAAAACTGAGTGTCTATAAAACCTCAAGTGGGGAGTATTTTAGAAGAGTTAGCAGCGAGACTACTAATATGACCAATTCTAAACTTTAACACAACTGAACTACTAAGAAAAATCATAATGTTTAATATCAGTGAAAAGAAAAATATTGATTACTGAAAGTATCTTATTGCTTTCTTCTAACATGTCATGACCCCATAGTTATTTCCACTGAAAATCTATAACTGAAACCAAGATGAGAGTTCATAAGTTTTTTTCTCATCATTCTTATTTAATTCCTCCCTTAAAATGTTTAGATGGAGAGAAAGATTAACAAGTGCATCACCACCAAGAGAAGTCTTTTTGTTGTTATTTTGTTATGTTTTGTTTTGTTGTGTTTTTATAAAGAAACTCACCATTGTCACAAAGATCTATTAATTCTTTTACAAAATACTTACTTAGTGCCTACTTTGAATCAGGCACTGATCCAAGAACTAGAAGTACAAAGTTAGATGGAACTCAGCTTCTGCCTTTCAGATACTGTCATGAGGGAGGAACTGACATTTGACCAAATAAGTTTAGAAAAGATTTAAGCATTGGGAGATACTCCTCCATGGGTCTCTGGCACTCCTAACGTGTCTTATTGGGTATGCCAAGAATGCAAGGCCCCAGCTACTCTTTATCCTAGACATTTCTTGGAGTTATGTTTATAATGAGCAACTTTGAGGGATGAGGTCATGCCTCTTCAGTACAAAGAGAAGGCTTGTTTACTGCTCATTAATGAAACAGTGGGTAACCCAAGTTCAATGCTCCTCAGAGGTCATGCAATCAACTGTGTGTACAACATCCACCCAGGCCCATATCATATTATTCCCACGGGACATGAAAGCAAAGGGAACCAACAGAAACATGACGTTCATGCTGCTTACTGAACCATACTCAAGCCCTCTGTCTCTGACTCAGAAGTCTCACGTCTTCTGCTAGCATCCCTGAGAGTAACAGACTAACTTATTAGCTTTTAAGTTGGGTAAAATCCAAGACTTGACAGTAATATTAATAGACATGTATGAGGTGCTATAAATAATTTAAAAAGCTGTTAAGTTTTCTTGGGTAACTTTATTGTGGAAAGTTTGACACCAAATTATCAAACACTGGAAGTATAGAGACATAAAAAAGTTTTAATCTCACTGAAACTATTCAAAGTCATCTCTCCAGAATTCAGTCCCATAGCCTGCTGTGAGGGCAAGCATTCTCAATACAGACAGAAATGGGACAAATATAACTATGCTCATAAAGGATCATGACCTCGGCTTCTACTAAATAATAGTGATATCACTAGTACTACACTACTACCACTAATAGCTAACACCTATATACACCTACTATGTGCCACGGTTTTTCAAAGCACTTTACTTTTATTAAACTCACATAACCCTCATAACAACTTTATGATACAGGTGATGTTATAACCTCCATTTTGCAGATGAAGAAACTGAAGCACAGAGGTAAGTTGTTCAGAGTCACAACCTAGTAAGCGGTGCAGTTACAAGCAATCTGGCTCTAGACTCTGTGCTCTGAAATAGAAGATGCCTGCCTTTCTAGAATATATGTAAACTGGGAGATCTTACATAGGGGAAAAATTCAAATTATGTCATTACTGGGGTAAAAATGAGGATGTTTTGTTAAGGTTTCTAGGGATCAGACTTATCAAAGCTATACTACCTACTGCTCTCCATTGTCCCTGTTCTCACAGAGACAAAAAAGCAACTGTCCCATGGGATAAAGAGCCAGGAACATCAGTGAAAAGACACCTAAGCAAACAAACACACACAAAACAGTGAAGTAACCTAAGAAAACTGCTGGGTCAAGCCCTGCCTAACAGCTACATGAATGTCCCTACCTAACACTAAGTCTTTTTTTTTTTTTTTTTTTGCGGTACGCGGGCTTCTCACTGCTGCGGCCTCTCCCATTGCGGAGCACAGGCTCTGGACGCGCAGGCTTAGCGGCCATGGCTCACGGGCCTAGCTGCTCCATGGCATGTGGGATCTTCCCGGACTGGGGCACGAACCCGCGTCCCCTGCATTGGCAAGCGGACTCTCAACCACTGCGCCACCAGAGAAGCCCTTAACACTAAGTCTTATTTTCATTAAATAACTTAGAAAATATCTGGTCAGATAGAATGGCTTGCTTTTCAGAGCAGTAAATAGATATATCTGCCAATTATATATATTGGAAGGAACTAAAACTTTTCCAAACACATGACTTTTGAAAATCTCAACAGTAACATTCCCTTGTCAAATAGAAATAATCTAATATTCATTTCTTCTATAATTTTTATACAATGTGTTACACTGTATAAAAGAAGAGATTACAACTATGAAACACTGGTGTTATAAAAGCAGATGGGGTTATGAAAGACAATGAAGAGTTCATGTCTAATAAATAGTTAATAGTATAACCTGACAACTCCTATTTGCTTAGAGTTCAATCATCCTTTATGCATCTGATTACCTGTTGTCTTCCATTTCCTCATTCTAATAAGATTACTATACTATTCTTTATCATTCTGTGGAAGTTTTTAAACAACGACATGAAAGATAGATTTTTTTTTTTGAAAAAAGGAACCAGACATTACATAACTGAAAATGCTCAAAAAATTTACCTTGAAAGTGTCATCATTTTGAGTTTGATTAGAGTAAATCCAGCTTTGCTTATTATTTCAATTATTTCTCCTGCTTTTGATATAGCATCTGGTTTAATCAGGGCTAATGTTCTATAAAGAAATAAAGAATAAATTTAAAGATAAAAATAGTTTGGCAGTTTTTACTTATAATTCCCAAGCAGTGGTAATTTCCTTAAAAATCCTAGATCAAACATCAAAGTGAATTATAAATACAAGTGTATTAATAGCCTCATAAAAACCTATACAATGGAAGTTTACTATTTTTTCACAAGGAAATAAAAATTAGGTACCCAATCTAGAAAAATAATAAAAGTTAAGAGGGAAAAAAAGTTAAGACTCATTTTAAATATGTCCACGTTATAAAACACTGGTGTTTAAGATTTCTATTTCTTAGCATATGCTTTATAAAAGACAACAATTCTCTAAAGAGTTGCATTAAACATATCAGCTTGATTTTTGGTCTCTTAGACTTTAACATGTGTATGCCATGCACTCAGTTCAGCACTAATTTGGAAATAATATAAATTCTTCTATTAACACTTTATTCATAGCATGAATGATATAAAAAGAACTAAATGTCTTCTTACCTGAAGATGTATATGGCTAGCGAACACCCTGCTAACTTTTAAAATCACACTTTCCTCTTAGAGGATACATCAGAGCTATGCATTCTCCCCTCTGAAGCCACAGAATTAATGGATTTTTAGAGAGGGAGATCACCTGAATTTCCTCATTTTACTAACAAGGAAACAAGGCCCAGAGAGGTAACTCTCCAAAGATCACACAGCTGGTCTGTGGCATCCTCAGCACAGAACACCCAGCTCACACGACTCTTGGGTCTGTGCTCCTTCCACACCACACTACAAATAATGTTGCTATTAATATTAGCAAAAGGGAGCGTAATCACAAATCCTCAAGACTAACATTTGCAAACGCAAGGTAAAATCAGATTAGCTGGAGTAATTCAGTTTATCTGGCACACAAAATAAGATAAAAAATTGCTGTTGGGCTTCCCTGGTGGCACAGTGGTTGAGAGTCCGCCTGCCGATGCAGGGGGCACGCGTTCGTGCCCCGGTCCGGGAAGATTCCACTTGCCGTGGAGCGGCTGGGCCCGTGAGCCATGGCCGCTGAGCCTGCGCGTCCGGAGCCTGTGCTCCACAACGGGAGAGGCCGCAACAGTGAGAGGCCCGCGTACCGCAAAAAAAAAAAAAAAAAAAAAAAAATTGCTGTCACTTTCCCTCTGTTTTCAATTGTTCTGACACTTTGGCATTAACTCAAGGAATCCATAAAAGGAGACTGGTAGGCTTTTTCAAAGTAGACTTTTTTCACCAATGAGACAAACTTAGCTAAGGATATAATGATACAAATATCCTTACTTACAACTGGATATAACTTATGGCTGGCTTTTAAAACTTTTAAATAACAAAAGTTGTTCATTTTAGTTTGATAGGGCTTGTAATAAACGGACTTCTTATTTTGAAGCAAGTGAGTCACTTCTAGCATTTTATATGGCTTCAAAGATACAGTTAAAACTCATCATTTTTTTAGCTCACATTGTTTAAAATATTATAAAGCCAAACTAACCCATGACTGTTTATGCTAAACTCTGGAAACATCTTCAAGAACCAAAGCTCTTAAGATATAAAACACATCGGCAGTGAATAAGAAGCAATATGAAAAACAATACAGTTTCATTTTCTCTTTAAGTGCCTACAGGAGACAAGCGTTGATTACTGTGATTACTCTAGGCAAGTTCCTCTGTCATGTCTTCACTGCTTAATTGTTCAGTAGATAATAGTTAAAATGCATTTTGGAGGGAAAATAAGATAGGCTTTAGGAATCATATGTATTATTTAAAAGTGAAGATAGCACACACAGAAAGTAAAGGGCCACGAAAATATATTAATAGTGCCGCTGTTATCTGTTGCTGCATAACAAACCACCCCAAAATGTAGTGGCTTAAAACTACAAACAACTTCTCAAGATCATATAGGTTGGCTGGGGAGTGGTTTCACCTGGGATGGGTCATACTGCTGCATTTGGCTAGTGGGTCGGTTGAGACAGCCAGGCTTCTCTTTCCTTGAGGCCTCAAGAGCTGGAACAGGCAGGGCTGTTTAGAGATTCTCCCCTAAAGCCTCAACAAAGAAATGTAGCCTTCCCTACCAACACCTTGATCTTAACCTGATGAAATCTGTGTCGGACTTCTGATATATAATAAATTTGTATTGTTTAAGCAGCTGACTGTGGTAATTTGTTATGTCTTCAATAAAAGACTACAGAGAAAAAAAACTGGAGAGGAAAAACACCTCAACAAAAGAATGGAAAGAAGAAAAAAGTAGAAAAGCAGGAAAGCAGTAAAATAGTCGAAATATGTACAAAAATACTAATACAACATATGTAAATGTACATGTACTAGTCTTACCAGTGAAAATCTAGAGGTTTTCAGACTGATTTGTTTGTTTGTTTGTTTGTTTTGCGGTACGAGGGCCTCTCACTGTTGCGGCCTCTCCCATTGCAGAGCACAGGCTCTGGACGCGCAGGCTCAGTGGCCATGGCTTACGGGCCCAGCCGCTCCACGGCATGTGGGATCTTCCCGGACCGGGGCACAAACCTGTGTCCCCTGCATCGGCAGGCGGACTCTCAACCACTGTGCCACCAGGGAAGCCCCAGACTGATTACTTTTTTTAAAGAGCTGCATGCTGTTTACAAGAGATATATCTACAATATAACTTAACAAGGCTGAAAGTAAAGCAATGACAAAAAGATATCAACCAAAAATACATTATCAATCAAATCCATTCTTGAGAAAGATGGCTAAGGCCACCCATTCCTTGGCTGTGGTCTTCCACCTTCAAATCTAGCAATGGAGACTGGGTGCTTCTCACACTGGCATCTCTCTGGTTCTCTGCAGCCAGAAAGGTTCTCTGGTTTTATGGACTCCTGTGATTAGATCGTACCCACAGGAATGATGCAGAATAATTTCCCCATCTCAAGGCCTGTAATCTTAAATCTGCAAAGTCTCTTTGCCATTAAGGTAACTGTTGGGCTGCACCCGCAGGCCTGTAAGCCTTGTAGATGCCCAGCCTCGAGACAGAAGAAAGAGCCCAGAGAGCAGCAAAAGAGACCTCAATGGTTTAATTGATGGAGGAACTTACATGTCTGAAGCAAGGTCCTGGAGCAACACCCCAAGGTGTGCAGCAGACTGCAGGCAGGCTGTAGCAGAAGTCTGGGCTACTCAGGACAGAGGGAGGCTACCATTTACTCAGGGGGGAATTGATTTCAGGTGGGCTCATCAGTTACCAAGGGCTAATTAACCCTTACAATTAAGAGAATTGGATAGTCATGTGAGTGAAGCAGGGCCTAGTCAATCAGGAGATCTACAGAGAGCAAGAGAACAGCCGTCTTGAATGCCCTGACCATACAGTAATATATTCATAGGTTCCAGAGATTTGAACATGGACATCTTTGAGCAGCCATGATTCTGCCTACTGTACTCTCTATTGTTTTGGAGTTTATATACTATTTTTCTAGTGGTTAGCTGTGAAACTTTTTCATACTTATTTAACTTAAAATTCTTAAAATTGTATAATATCTTGACCCTTTAGAAAGACTTTAGAACACTTTAGCTCCTATGTTCTCTCTTCCAACTTATATAGTTTCGTTGTTGTTTTGGACATTCAGTTTTTTGCCTGCATGAGTAAGCCATCTTGGACGATGAGACCATAGGTAAGTAAAGATGAGATAAAGATTGGCTGGGAAGGGGGGAGGGTGTGTGTGAATTTTTAGCAAGGCCTTGGTAATTGAACTAAAGTCTTACTTGAATGCATTTCAGTGCCTTTTTGCAGCCAAAACTCAACTGCTCACCACCACCTAGGAGGATATGTAAAGTAACAGTAATTGGTATTGAGGGAGTAGTTTCCCAAAGGTGAGAACAGAACTGAACTAATACCAGTAACTGTCTGGTCTCCTCTCCTGAGAAGTAGCCTTGGTCTACTTAAAATTGTTAGGCCGATTGGCTTAAAGAAATAAAACTCCAGGAACAATGAGAACATGTGTACCTTTGCTCCTCGTGGGTCAACTGACTTCTACTCCATTCCCAGGAGAGCGCTTCCTCTCTCCACCCCCGTCATTTGCTCCTCCACATATGGCCACATTTAAGGGTTTCTGGTTGTATGCAGCCCTGCCTCTTCTCTCTCAGACCTGCAAGGCCTCATGCAGGACACAGCCTACAGTTCTTCTCCTGCTTCCATCTGGTTAGCACAGAGGAGGCAGAGGCCGGCACCTTCATGGAAACCTACCTCTCTCTGGTGCTCTGTCTCCCACACTGGATGGGCAAGTGTGCTCTCAGTCAGGGTTTGCTCTAAAGGTATCTCTCTCCCTCAGACAGGCCCCAAGGTCCAGACTGGGAAGGAGGGCAGGGCTGGGGTGGAGAAGTAGGAATAAAACTCAACCGTTCTCAGAGCTGGCTGGCTTATACTAGACAGCCTAAACCAACACTTTACTTTGATTTGCATCTGGCGCCTACGTTAGTGCTCCATCAGTTAATATTCGGAAGGGAGAATGGAGACTAACTGAAACCAAGACATGACAAAAAGCCTGTATGATGTCTTTACATCTGAATAGTAAAACCACAAAGCATCAATTTATTACCATCTAAAATTAAAATTGAATATGCTAAAAAAAGAAAAAAAATTTTAAAGAAAAAAATGTTTTTAAATCAAATACTATGACTCATTGACAACTGATAACATTTATCCATTTGATTTGAGGAGCTTAATAAGGAGAATAGATTAAAATTAGCTAAGAGAGTAGATCTTTCATTAAGTTCCCTTACTACAAAAGAAAAATCAATATAAAAAATAATAAGGGGGTGAGAGGAAAATTTTGGAGGTAATAGATAAATTTATACCCTTGATTGTGGTAATGGTTTCATGGGTATACACTTAGCTCCAAACTCACCAAGTTGTATGTATTAAATATTTATAGCTTTTTGTTTGTCTATTATACCTCAATACAGAGATTTTTGAAAAACAGAATAGAAATGTAAATCGAATGTCAGATTTCTACAGTTAACGGGAATTAGGAAGCTGAGGCTAGTTTGTTAGCTAAATTGAATTATATAGAATTATCTTGATAAGTGCCTCAAAATTAGCAGACGGGCACCATGAAGATCAGCTTTACTCCTCCCTCTCAGTACAGGCTTTACTCCAGAAAGAAAATAGTTGAGTATGATAAATATAATAGGGATGTAATTAGTTCATAAATTATCCTTGACACTATATAAAACTGAGAACTAGGCTACGTTATAATTATTACATAGAAGCTATTTCCATGGGACCATGATAGACATGCATGTATTTCTTTCTCCATATGCCTACTTCTTTGGTCATTTAAATGAAACAATATATTTTTAAAACTCTTGAACTCTGAAGAAGTTTATTTAAGTCACCCAAATGGTTGTTGGATTTAACCCACTTGCAGTTAGGAGAGAATCAGAAGAGAAAATGGTGAAACAACTGAAGTCAATAAAAATAGAATATTGCACATAATTAATTATACTTATAAAGCCCAAATATTTAAAATCTGTCTTCACATTCTTCTGTTCCTCCCATTTTTAAATCAGTTCATTCAACAGTATTTATCAATATATTAATTAGAGGTTTTAATAAAAAGAGAATAAGTTTTAAAGTCAAACACAACAAGATTTACTTGTTTCCCTTTACTTTGTAGTGTGTGACTATGGCTGTGTTCTGTAAAATGGAATCAACAACATTCACTGTAGACAAATCAATTAATATATATATTAATTATAATTGTTACAGCTATTATTATTTTATTTTAATTGGGTCATACTATTAACCCTGTCTCTCTAATTCACTTATTTTTGCTAGTTTAAATGAAAACTTGAAGCAGTCTTGAACTGAGATGCCTACCACAGTGGTTGGCATATAGCATGTGCTCAAAAATTAAGCTATAAATATTTATTACTTGTAAATAAAGGAACTGTGGTTGGTGTTTCCTTAATCCCATAGACTTTTATCAGTAGATCTCATAACAATGAGATTCCTATTTGTCTAACATTCTATTTTCTTCTTTTTCCTAGTTCAGAGTTGTCCTGGGAATCTTTGGTTTTCCTTTTTTAGAGTAATTCACCACCTCACTGATCCATCACCACCTGTGTACTAATACCACACTGAGCATCAAAGAACCTCCAGAATTATAAAGGGCTTGTAAAGAAGTCACAGAAAGAATATTACTATGGGGTGGGGGGACTCAGGTATTAGGTAGATAACCAGCTATTATTTGGGTGGCAAACCTCAAAATATAGTTTGACAGATTTTTTTCCTATAGAATTAAATAGTTTGGGGAGCTTTTTATACATATAGCCTTAACTTCCACCAGTGATCCCTATTTTTCATTACTGCAACAATCACTCCACAAATCCAAAGAATCCCCCAAGTCAGCACAATATAATATAAGCCACAGAAACCAGAGCCAAGAAAGATGACCAAAGAATTAACATTCCATTTCAAATATAGCTCGTGCTAGACTCAGAAAGCTGCAAACTCATAAATGTAGAGGTTGAAAATTACAATGTCATTTTAGTATTATGTTTTCTGGCTAGCCTAATTTTCAGCTACAACTACAACTTGTTCTGTCTCTCCTCTAAATCAAAACTGAGGGAAAGTCAGAATGACAAACGTAGCTACAACAAACAATGAAGAGAGAAGACCAGAGAGACACACAGAAGGCACCATACTGCAGTTTCTCCGCTTCACAGGAAGAGCCACGTGCAATGGGATGGAGGGAAGAAGGCAGGGAGGCAGCCAGAGGGGAGCTCTGCCTCCAAACACAAGGACTATTTTCACCAACATAAGCTCATTCATTCAACAAAGTTATGTGGGGCATCCCCTGTGAATAATGCACTGCTTGAGGCATCACCACCTTTAGAGATGCAGTTGTGATCCCAAGACAGATTAAGTTTCTTTGTATCACAATGTTTTTGTATATTTTTTTCTTTTCAAAATACTCACATATCCTGTCTTCAATTGATCAGTCAATATTTATCAGATATCTATTACATCTGTGAATAAAACTCAAAAATAGACAATATATATTCCAAACAATCTAGACAAAAACACCTTTGTCAACTAGATCAAAGGTCATCATTTGAAAACGGAGGAAATGAAGAAAAGGAAAGAGTAGATAATAAATTTTAAATTGTTATTCAACGATTCATTCATCTAACACAGACAAGGTGCTTGTAATGTATGAGGAGATGTGTTAGGTGCAATAGGAGACATAAAAATGAACTGAGACAGAAAGAAGACAATCATTTTGCAGGTCCTATCCATTCTCCTGTGATTAAATCCTCCTATTCTTGATTCAGACAGACGCTGGGCTTTAATCCTGCCTCTACTCTGTGACCTTCAGCAAGTTACCTAACATCACTAAGCCTCAACTTCTCCATCTGCAGAATGGAGCTAATAATAATATTATTAGCTTGTGTATTAGGTTGTTGTAGGGCTTAAATAAATGATGCATACAAATCATTTTAACACAATACCTTTTATAAAAATAGCTAACAGATATTAATGCCTATCATTACTACTATTATCGTACTTCGGTTAATCACTTTCCTTCCTTCCTCTTCATACCTATTGCTACCATCCTAATCAGTCTATTTTACTACTTAAATTTAAAAAAATGTTTAACCACCAAGCAGTCATGAAGAACAATGAGCTCTGCCTAGTGTATAACATTCTGTTGTATTTTTACTCATACTCATTCCTCTGACCAGCATTCCTCCGACTTGATCCAACTGGGTAAAAATTCAGTCCATCTCTCATGAGCCTTCCCTACTCTTCTACAAGAAATAGCTTTACTTTCCTCTGAGTTTCCTTTGAGCTTGTGGCAATCACTACTTCCCCCCCATAAACCACCTTTATGTTGTACACTGAGACTTACATTTTCAGTTCCCAGTTAGAAGAATGATGAGGGTGTATAAAAGGTTTACATTTTTTCCTCTGGAAAATAATCATTGCCTAAGACTACGAGCATCACTTTGTCCCCTGAGTGAAGAGCAAATCACAGAATCTGCTCCACAAAATTCTAAAAATGTCATAATACTGAATTGGATAACTGAAAAATATCTATACTGTAAAAACAAAAGATAGAAACAAGAAGTTAGAATTTGGTATCAAGACATACATAATGTTCTAAGAATTTTTAAAAGATTATATACTTGCTTTCTTACTTTTCTTTCCTACTGCCCAGTTGCCGAGCTGTATATTGATCCCCATAGTCAAGCAGCACCAGTTGTCGAGAAAAGACATTCACTTTGTTGCCTATAAATAAATCTTCCAAGTGAAGGTCTTCATATTTGGTCCGCTTTAAAAAGGTGCGATGATTCTTTACATCATGCTGGAACCAAAAACAATACAATAAAACAAATAATTATCAGTAGGTAATGTTAACCTTATTATAAAACTAGAAATAGTTATTAATTTTGCTCTATTAAACATAAGTTACATTGTTTCATTTTTGCTATAAGTACAAATCATAATTTCTTTCATAACTTATGTATTTCCTAGTCTACTCTAGTAATAACATAAAAATTACAAATTTAATACTTTTAAAAACCCTGGATAGAAAGATTTATTTCCAAATCACTGTAGCAAATTAGTGCCTATGAAATCCCAGAAAAATTCCAAATTCCTGCTTTCTTGCCAACACAAAATCCCAATACCAAATAGGTCCACCTGCAAAAGGAGTCCTCAACAAAGGGACACAAAGAAACAAGTACGACTCTTTTAACTCAGTCTTCTTCAATTTGACTTTTTGTAGCGATAACAGCATTCAACAATGGTGACATATTTATGAGCATGATAATCTTTATCTATAGCCACTTATTGACTATCACTTAATCCAAAGCATAAATAATCCCACTTCAGTTTTCTAACCAAAAATATAATTTCTATTAAAAGTAAAGACACAAGGTATCTTCTTGTATTCGAATTATAATACCAAAATGTTTAAAATTCCCAAAATGAAAAGAATGTAGTTTTAAAAGCAACTATAAAAAAGGCAATCCTATTCCTGTCTGGATCCCACCTTCACTCCGTTTGCCAACTTTAAAGCAAAAAAAGGCTCACTTACCATTTCAACAGATCCATCCCCTGGGTAAAATAAAAGCTCATAACGTCGAAATAGTGAAGCATTTGGATCATACCACTCTGCAATGAAAACGAATCTTTCACTATGATTCTGTAAAGAAGGATAGAAGAATTTTAACACTAACATATAAAATATAAACACTCTTATAAAACTCATACAAATTGAAAGAATTACCAAATATTTGCAATGAAGAAATTTATTATTACTTATTATATTGAATAATTCTGCTTTTCAACAGTATGCCAGTTATCAACACACCCTCATACATATCTCCTTCTAATTTCTTATTAAACACCCTTAGATATCTCAACGATGACTTATGAACTGCTTTATACTTCACAGCCATCCAATCATCCTGGATAAATTGATATTTTTTTAGAACATGAGCTCCTGATCTGACTACTGTGATAATTCAGTCCTTCTGAAAGCAAGTTTACATATAAGCAGATAATCAATAAACTAGTATGAGGAAAAACAGAAAAAAAAATTCGTATGAGAAAAATTTTCTGAGTGGCTAGCTCTCAATTACATTTAGAACATAACTGTTCTAAATTTAAGACTCCAGCAGTATTAGAATATTGTCATTCAAATTACAGTAAGCATCTTTACTCTCCTTAGTAATTTCACATGATAGTATTTTTTTATAGAAACAGTGAGAGAATGTGTTAGTCTAGGTCCCCGGAGAAGCAGACACGATGCCAAGACAGGATTAAACATGCAAAACTTCTATTCTGTAAGAGAAATTCTGTACAGGAAATTCCTACAAGAGAAAATAGGGAGGGATCCAGGGAAGGCTGACAGACCACAATACAAATCTGACACTGAGTGAAGGAGAGAGTGAAGGAAGACTGGGTGAAATCCTTCTGGACTGCTCTACAGACTAAGGAAGGTTCAGCAAGACCACTACTACCAAATGTAAAATAGCTAGCTAGTAGGAAGCAGCCACAAGGCACAGGGAGATCAGCTTGGTGCTCTGTGACCACCTAGAGGGGTCGGATAGGGAGGGTGGGAGGGAGGGAGACGCAAGAGGGAGGAGATATGGGGATATATGTATATGTACAGCTGATTCACTTTGTTATAAAGCGGAAACTAACACACCATTGTAAAGCAATTATACTCCAATAAAGATGTTTAAAAAAAAAAAAAAAGACCACTGGGTGGTGCGCCAGCCAGTTAGCCCTCAGAGAGTTCTCTGACTTCCAGGGACAGGCCTGCTTTAGTATCCCTGCTCCTCTCAGTCATGGGCTGGGAGCAGCCCTTGGGAAGCATGTCCTAAGCACAAAAGCAGCAGTAGATTCCAAAGCACAGGAGCTGAGGCCCTTTGATCACTTCAGCTCCCTCTAGTTGAAGATCTGTGAGGTGCATACAATGAAACGTTAGGTCAAAGAATGGCCCTCTTTGCTTGACTATTAGGCAGGATTTCCCATTATATGTTATTAATATCTTAGCCCCCAAAGGTTCTTCATCACAATAAGCAAATGAGGACATAAAGAAGAAAGGAATCTAAGGGTTTTGTTGCTAATTCTGGATTTAGCATCTGATTCTCTGGTTATGGTATATAGATGGGTTCCTTTTATGTTAATAATTCACTTATAAATTCTAATAGTACTATGTCTAGTTATATTTATGATTGTACTCATAAGCTATAATTGAGATAGCTTTTAAGACACTATTTTATTTTTCCCACAATCATCCAAAAGACATATTTAAATGTTTATTAGTCAAGAGAAAACAAAGAGATATAACAAGCCTTTCTTCATTCATTATTTTTCACATTGATCCCTATAAATACAGCTTTTTTTAATACAGATTTTTAAAATTTAGGTTTCACTGTGCATTCTAGTATTATACTCTCCTTTTAATATAAAATTTAAATATTAGTGGTTTATTAAAATTTTTACTATCTATATTAAAATATTCATTCACTCAAAAACATCACTGAAATATTGCCTTCACTAAAATAAAATTATGAAATGGAAGAAATGATGAGACATCTAACTGAAGGTAAAAAGACAAAGAAAGTGATGCAAATGAAAAACCAATGAAACTTGGCACTTCCATTTATCCAGGCAGCCTTAACCACAAAAGCTGCCAATCACACTCTTTAACTCTGAGGCAGGTAGTAGAATTTTTCATGATTCATCATCCAGAAAACAGTTTTAATACAAAGAAAACAAACTGAGGAAGTACTGTTTCTGGCTGACAACGTAGCTTAGAGCAAATCAATGCTACTTTCCAAGAACAACTAGGAAAGTGTGATGTTAAAAAAATATACCTGTTTGATGACACTGGAGAGCATCTAAGGCAGCCAGATTTGATAATCTAAGATTCAGAAAGACAGGAAGTTCACTGAGGTGAGCACAGCATTCTTTATACTACTTTCACCTGAGGACCTGTGCTGAGACTTAAGTCAAGCTGGACAAGAGACTGAGAATCCCAAGAAGCTGGCAGGAGAAGGCTGCTAAGAGGCAGAGAAGCTAGCAGAGCTTTTGACAGTGTCATGGAGATAAGTAGACAAACACTGGAATTTGGACCTACCAATGAAGACATGACTTGAGGGGCAAAGATCCAGAAGAAAAGGAAACCATAGAGAAGTGAGCTCAAAGCTGTGTTTGTTCAATGGAGCTTTCAGTAGCATCACAGTGCTGGAGGGAGGAAAACGAGAGTTCAAACCCACCAAAAAGGAGACCACTGATAAACTATCTAGCCTTTCTGTTGTGACTCCTGGAGCATTACACTCCAGGAGCATAGGCAAACTAAAGGTAAACAGATCCTTACAAAATTTGAAACAAGCTTTGTGTTCACTCAATGTTCAATTATGATAAGTGATGTTTCCTCCATTCCAGCCCCCTGCATCTCCAGAAATGGAAATATGGCTTTTCATACACAATGTCAAGCTTTCAAAAACAAACTACCAGATATACCAAAAAAAGAAGACCAAGAGAAAAAAAACAGACAATAGAAAGAAATCCATGAATACCCTAGTTATTATCTGAAAAGGCTTCAAAATAACAATGATAGGTATGAAAAATATATGTCAAGATTAATAATTTCACCAGAGAGCCAGAATCTATTTTTTAATCAATCAGAAATTCAAGAATGAAAAGTAATTGCCAACACAGCATTCTATAACTAGCAAAATTACCCTTCAAGAGGTGAAGGTGAAATAAAGATATTTTTAGACAAGCAAAAACAGAACGTTTATTGCCAATGCACCTGCATTAAAAGAAATTCTAAAGGAAGTTCTTAAGGAAAAAAGAAAATGATTCAAGATGATTCAAGGAAAAGAAGGACTGAAAAACAATGGAAATGGAAATATGTGGGTAAATCTAAATAAATAATGCATATACAAAATAACAATAATGTCTTGTGGGATATAAAATAAGTAGAATTTGAATTCAGATCAATAAGAATATAAAGGGTGTGAGAGGAAGACAATATTCTTCAAATTATGTGAAGCAAAAAAAGTATCTCCTACATCAGTTGCTCAACATTTTCTCAAATTCCAATGAACATCAGTGAAGAGAATGTCTCTTAAGCTAATAGGCACACAAACTGGAGACATTCTGTTCAATTTTTCACCCTCTGTTCTGTTAGAATGACCTTTCTTCATCTCCTAGTGCTCAGACAACAGGAAAACAATTCTCAAAATGTTTAATAAATCAGTGCCATTCAAACTTTAAGAAATTAATGATAACCATTAAACATGACAATAATAATTTTTAGAGTAGCTACTAAGTAGCAGGTTCTTTACATATATTATCTCATTTCATTCTCACAACAGACAATGTAGGTTGACAGAAATAGGGATACTATTTCATGGACAAGAATAGTAAAGCTCAGAAAATTTGAACACTCGTCCAAGATTACAAAGCAAAGAAATGAGTAAGTCAGCCCTCAAACTTTGGTTCTTCAGACTTTGCAAAGCCCATGTTTTGTCCCATTAAACAGCACTACTTACATAAAATGATGCAGAAGTCAGTGTTAAAGAAAGAATTCAGTGGGCCTAAACTAATGATGAACTGAGTTATTTAACTACTCCTCTATGTAAAGTTAAATAATTCTAGACAGGGTCAATTTTGTAACCCTTAATAAACATGTAGGAGAGAGGGTATGGATTATTACAAAATAGGATAAGGAAATCAAGTTACTCCCTATGACATCAAACATACTTAACAAAATATCTCTTTTCAATTATATCCCAATTTCAGAATCTTAAGAAATCAAGAGTCAGTGAGGTCTGTCCTTATAAAATACCAAAAAAAACCTTAAATATAAAACTATATTTTAAAACCTATATAACATTCATATGGAAACCCAAGAGACCCAGAATAGCTAAAGCAGTCTTGAAAAAGAAGAACAAAGTTGGAGACCTCACATTTTCTATTTTCAAAACACTGCAAAGCTACTGTAATCAAGACAGTGTAATTCTGGCATAGAATAGATATAGATTAATCTAAAAGAAGGGAGTCCAGAAATAAGCTCATACATATATGATCAACTGATTTTCATCAAGGGCAGCAAGACCATTCAATGGGGAAAGAACAGTCTTTCCATAAACATTGCTGGGACCACTGGATATCCATAGGCCAAAAACTACATGAAACTGTATCCCTACCTCACACTTTATACAAAATTTAACTCAAATGGATCATAGACCTAAACACCAAGAGCTAAGCTAGAAAAACTGCTAGAAGAAAACATTTGTGACTTTGGGTTAGTAAATGGTTTCTTAGACAAGACACCAAAAGCACAAGTGACCAAAAAATGAAACAAAACAACAACAGCAAAAACATAGATAATTTGGACTCCAAATGATACCATCAAGGGAGCAAAGTGACAACCCACAGAACTGGAGAAAATATTTACAAATCATATATCTGATAAGGGAGGGTCTACTATCCAGAATGTATTAAGAACTCTAATAACTCAATAATAAAAGACAACCCAGTTACAAAATGGGCAAAGGATCTGAGTAGACATTTTTCCAAAGAAGATATAAGAAGATATACAAATAGTCATTAAACCTATGAAAAGATGCTCCATACCACTAGCTCTTAGGGAAATGGAAATTAAAACCACAATGAGATAGTACTTCACACACACTAGAATGGCTATAATAAAAAAGGCAATAATAAATGTTGGTGAGGATATAGAGAAAATGGAACTCTCATATGTTGCTGGTAGAAATGTAAAATGATGCAGCTACTTTGGAAAACAGTTTGGCAGTTCCTCAAAATGTTAAACATAGAGTACATATGACCCAGCAATTCCACTCCTAGATATACACCCAAGAGAAGTGAAAATATAGTATATACCCATATAAAAACTTGTACATGAATTTTCATAACAGCTTTATTCATTGAAAATATACTATACACCCATACAAAAACTTGTACATGAATGTTCATAGCAGCATTATTTATTATAGTCAAAAAAGTGGAAGTGACCCAAATGTCCATCAATTGATGAATGGATAAATTGTGGTATGTCCATAAAATGGAATATTATTTGGCAATAAAAAGGAATGGAGTACTGACTCATGCTACAATATGGATGAATCTTGAAAACATTATGCTAAATAAATGAAACCAGTTACAAAAGATCACATATTCCATTTATATGATTTCACTTATATGAAATGTTCAGAACAGACAAATCTAGAGACAAAAAGTAGGTTAGTGGTTGCCAGGGTTTTCAGGGAGGGAGGGATGAGAATGACTACTAATGAGTATGGTATTACTCTTTTGCAGTAATGAAAATGTTCTAAAATTGACTGTAATGATAAATATGCTAAAACCCACTGAATTGTACACTTTAATTGGTGAATATTATGGCACATGAGTTATATTTCAATAAAGCTGTTTTAAAATAAAGTAAAATAAAATACCATCAGTTTAAGATACCAAACAAAATTTTACAAAGCAGATGTTATTTAGGAAATTACAGAAAGTATACACACACACACACACACACAATATATAGTGTTGCCAATAATTTGCTGCTTTGAAACCATTTTCACTGTATTATATTCTAATGTAGTCATGACCTCTAAGAAAAAACAATAAAAACAATTACTTTTTTATTGTAAAAGAAGAAAAAAAGTAAATAGATACCAGAGGTCACACTTTTGAGGGGAAAGAATAGAGTTGTGTTAACTTTTAAAATTCCATCAGAAACCAAACAACCTAATGCGATGTCAAAAGAAGAGTTTCAACACTACAGATCAGCTCAATAAATCTCTGATAAATAACTGTCACACAGAAAAAGATACAATAACTATGTCCACAAGATTTCAAAAATGCTTCTTAAGCTCTTGGGTCTGACCTCTTGAAGTTTTGGCACAGAGTTTCACAACAGCACCTACACACAAAGAAAAAATATTTCATAATCTCTCAAACAATTAGCCCATTCCTTCATCTATAACTGTGATTTACCTAAATGAGATTGTTAAAGAAACTATATATGAATAATAACAGAATTTCTATTTAATAGAAGAAAGTAACTCTCAAGCAAGTATTGTTTCCTCTATGAAAAAAGGTTTATCATGCCAAGTAAAAACTGTATTCAAACGATTTAACCTTAACCTTTGCAGTAGAAACTTTAGCTGTTTCCTAGAGTCAAAAGATGTCTAGAGATATAACAGTGGTACATCTGGACTTGGCAGAAAACAATGGTACATCTGAACATCTCATTCAGGCTGGCCTTTCAACTAGTTGCCTCACTACACACACACACACACACACACACACACACACACACACACACACGAGCACATATCCACATCCACACACCTAACCCAAAGTTACCTTTGAAATTTTAAGAATTTTATTTTCAGCTAAGTTGAGGCAAATCTAGCAAAGAACTCCATTCCTTTTTTTTTTTTTTCAGGGATCTCAAAGCTGAATATCATCGTGTTCAAACCCTTCATTTTATGGATAAAGAAACTGAGGCAAGCAAATATAAATGACTCACATACAGTCACAGAGCTAGTTAATGACTGAACTAAAACTTGAAACTCCACTTGCTATGACTCAGATCCTTCCATAATACTGGGCTTCCAGGGCCAACTCAAGAGGGAGAAACTAACACTTTAGTCACACATAGGGACACCTCCAGTTTTCTGCCAGATCTCTGGATGAGAATGTCACTGCCTGGATGATCACAGGGACAAAAGAGATTTCCATTTCTGTCAGAAATACCATTATGCAGAACATTTAAAGATTATGCTCTAGCAAAAATGACTTTTTTCTTAAAGAAGCTAAATCATTTTCCTTCTTCTGAACATTTCAAATATAATTTATACATAATAAAACATTCAAGCACACTGTGTTCCAATTTTGTAAATAATCACCAATGTGCCATCTCATTTTTTTAATATTATAAGCAGATAGCCACACTATAAGGTTCGAAACACACTACTCCCAACATATGAAACCTTGGCATATTGAATATTTTAAGCCAAAGGAGTTTGAGAGAACAACAGAAGCAGGAAGGTCACTTTGACCTTTACCCAACCCTTCTTCCCTGAAATAGGTCATAAAACCCTCATGTGAGAGCTGCCCTGCCTATACCCTTCATCTCTGAAAACAAAGGGACACCTAGGAAACTCCCAACAAACAGTCCTCTGAGTTTCCCCTAGTTTACCACCCTTCCCTCCTACTCCTTAACTTACCATATTCCTCCAAGACTGTCCAGTCTTCATCAAACCCAGCATAAAAATACTCAGGTCTGTTTCCTCAGGTCCTCATTTCCTTATGAAGGCTCCCATGTCACAAAAAACTTATATTAAATAAACGTGTATGCTTTTCTCCTGTTAATCTGTCTTCGTCAGTTTAAATTTCAGACCTGGGACCCGAAGAAGATTGAGGAATACTTTTTCCTCCCCTAATCACACTATAGTCAAAAAGCTAAGAAGAGAGCCAAAAAAATGGAAGAGAAGCTTTCATGAGCTGCAGCTGGGGGGCAGCAAGGGGAGAGAGACGTTAAGCAGCAAAAAGCGCAGTGGTTCTGCAAGATGGCAAAGAGTAAGAAACAACATGCCAGTGGTTATGTAAACAATAACCAAACCCGAGGCAGAGTGGGGAAACTGTAATCGGAGTATTATTAATCCTAAACAAAAGTGGTTCTGTTCCTATCGCTAAAGATCAGCACAGAGAAACCTAATGAGCATTCATTTTCACAGCCCCAGAACTTGAGGGATGATGGCCCAAATTCTTATTATTCAACGTAATACCGTAGTATCGGTAGGGAACAGTGTTCTGGAAGGACACTCAGGAATGTGACAAGCCAGTGATGGTGACTTTAGGGGCACACTGCACACACTCATCTCTCTCACGGTGCATGAGGGGGTTGGGGGACTGGAGAGGGTCCTTTTCAATTTACACCTTTCTGCCCTGGTTGACCCTGTTTGGTGCTTGTGTTACTTTTATTATTTGACATCAAGAGGGGTTAAATTGTTTTCGAAGTTATAGTTTTCTTTAGAGTTTAATTTCAAATTATATCGAAGACCTGAAGCCAGTTTTTTTTTTTTCTATTTAATTAGGTAAGGACTAATTAAACACCCAGCAAAGATACTACTTGTCAGTAGATCCTCCCTCATATCATATATCATCTAGAACTCTTGGAGTTCTCTTCTACCAACTATACTATAAAATCAGAATGTGAATACAAAAAACAAACAAAACAAACAAATAATCAAAGAGTATAACATGAATGTTAAGGAAATACACTAAGATATAAACAGTTAAATTTGGGTGGCAGCATTCTGTAGTTTTTTTCCCACCTTTATATTGTTATTATCTGTGTTCTCCCAATGTAAATTTGTTTATAAAATCATAAAAACAGCCCTTTAAAAATCAGTGTAAACAATTACATATCAGATATATGATACAAAAGATAGGAAAATTAACATTAAAAGCTAAGATTTATTTTTCTCCTACTTCTCTGTATTTTCTCAACTTTATATAGTAAGTACAAAAAATAAATTTCCCTATAAAAATCTTCATTTTAAAGTATTTTACATGGTAGAACTTTTGGTGAGCAATTAGATATATAGTGTTTTTTAATTTTATATGAAATTTACTCTTCCCCTCCCCTTATAAAACAGATAGTTAGAAAGATAGATTGGAGTTGGGGGAGGGGTGCTTTGAAGCAAAATGCATTCTCAAGTAGAGGTGGAATGCAGAGAAAGTAACAGAGGGCAAATCCCCAACACAAAAGCAGAGAGGAGAATATCCTTTTGCATTATACAGCAAGAGGTAAATCCACTGAGAACAAATCTGAAACCATGGTTTCAGAAGGAAGAAAAAGGAAAGTCATTCAGATTTTTAAAAGAAAATGTTATTAGTTTTATACAGGCCTCTTAATACAAAGCACAGTCTTATGTGGGAGTTTCTATATATTCTATTAAAATTTGGGTTTGACTTTCAGTTAATGTAAGCATTAGCCAAAATAAAAACAGGTGGTGTGTCTGGAGCACAGTCCTGGAGTTCTGTATGCTCAGTCTCCTCATTTGGAGAATGAGAAAAATCATACCTATTACAAACAGTTGTAAAAATTAATGTGAGCACATTTGTAAAAGGGTCTGATACACAGCGTAGAAAACTGAAAAGGTCTCCTGTTAGAACCAAAAGGCACTGGCTAATGTTCAACAGTAAACAAAACAATGCATTTTTAACATTGTCAATAAATCAGAATGATTAATGATCAGAAGCAAATCAGCAAAATTAAAGATCAGAATTTCAGGGTGAAATGATGATTTTCTAATCTCAGAGCATCTCCAACATCTCCAGCTCTTATAGGATTTAAAATTAGAGCTTAGATTTTAGAGCATTCACTTGAAGGGCTGTATGATAGTGTGTTCAATCTCATGTCTACAGTTCAAACCATCTATTTCAGTATTCTGTGAATTAATAAAATGCTTACAACTGTCAAAGTGACTTGCTTCAACCTATTTATATCTCTACATACAATCTTACCATTATTTAAGTATAGGCCTCACTACTTACATGATGAAAAGGATAAGGCAAAGCTATCACACCTTTATACATCATCTGATTTCCATCCACCAATTCGTGTATTCAACAGATTGACCACTTACCATGTTCTAGGTACTATGCTAGGTACTAGGATACATCAAGACATGACAATGATGATTAGAAACAAACATCGCCCTTGCCTTCATAGACCTTATAATCTAGCACGGAGAATAGCCAGTCAAACAATCACACAAATTCTTTTTTTTGACCAAAAAAATAAAAAACAAAAAAATAAAAAACTATTGTGTTGCATTACTCTTATTTATTTCTAAAAACTTAGAACTCCTGGCTCTGAATTCACTGTTCTACTATATCACAACTGACTCAGTTAAGTAGGTCATTTAATTTTTCTCTCATTTTACTCAAAACCCATTTTACACTGGTTATATAACTAGTCATCAGAATGTGCTGTAAAGCACTTTTACAACCTTTATTTTTAATTTCCCTTTGATGGTATGCATTTTTAAATGTCGAGAAACCTTAGATTGTTTTTCCAAATTTATTTCGTAATGCCTTCTAAAAATGAAAAATGTCATTTTAAAATGTAGCATATGAAAATTGCTGTCCATTCAAATGACATTCTGGTATGAATCATCTCCCAGTTCAGTAATTTTTTTTTTTAAATAGTAGGCTTATATCACGTACAGGCTGATTACTTAGGTAAGTTTCTTCCATTCATTTTGAAAACATTTTTCCGTCTTTCAATTCCTTTTTGAAAAGTAGGTGATAACCGATAGAAATAATAATGTTTGCTAGTAAAACAGGTAAATTTAAAACCATATGTACGTTGATTAAAGCATGATAATGAATGAACTTGCAGATAATGCTGGAAGAAAGGACAGGATTAATACAGATGAGTTAGCCACACCCCGGCCCTTGCTATTACCTGAAGGTGTTCCACCACCAAATTCAGGGATTCAAGCATTCTCTTCACTGCCCATATCCTCCTGTCCTTACAGTTAGTTTGTTCAACTTCTCCTTCTTTTACATCATCAGGTTTTCCAGCGCAGCATCCCTTTCACACATCCCCAACCCAGCAGCCTCTTTCCTTCACTTCCTTCCCTTATCCATCACAGATTCCTTGACTTGTCAATCATGCTCTTAACAATTCTTTTCATTGCACTATTTGGCCAGGACCCAACAACAGATGAAGTTAACCACTGTGCTTTCTCTGTGCTTGCAGTGGAGTTTATAGCTTTGCATTTTACATTTAGGTCTGTAATCCATTTTGAGTTAACTTTTGTGAAGAGTATAAGTTCTATGTCTAGTCATTCATTTTGGGTAATATATATGTAAAAAGGAAAGCCCAGCCCTACATGGATCACATAAAACTAACAATCTTTCCCATGCGCGTATACTTTTAAAAAAATCCCTTAGTTCAAGAGTAAGTTTATTAAGCTTGTGCAACCAAGTATAATTGTACCTTGGCCTCATACACTTCAATATTACTGGTCAGAAAGAGCCATTCCAGAAATTTCGCCATTTGCAGCAACATGGATGGACCTAGAGATTATCATACTAAGTGAAGTCAGACAAACAAAGACAAATATTATATGATATCACTTATCTGTGGAATCTAAAAAATAATGAAAATGAACCTATTTGCAAAATAGCTCACAGATAAAGAAAACAAACTTATGGTTACCCAACGAGAAAGTGTTGGGGGAGGGATAAATTAGGAGTAGGAGATTAACAGATACTACTACATATAAAATAGATAAGCAACAAGGATTTACTGTGTAACACGGGGAACAATACTCAATATCTTGTAATAACCTATAATGGAAAATAATTTGAAAAAAATATATGTATATATTCTTTGCTGTACACCTGAAACTAACACAGTATTCTTATTGTGAATTAACTATACTTCAATTAAAAAAAAAGAACCATTCCATTTCTGATGACTCTGTAGTAATCAATCAACAAATACTGGTTGGACCTGACATTACCAGTATTTGGCAACGCATGGGCCAAATTGAGCCTGCTGCCGCTACTATTGCTTCTCTCATTTGCTGGTAGCCTATATAGCAAATGACATGGCTCTGAGCTGTGCTGCTTGAAAAGAAAATCCAGGAAACTATAAAGAATTTTCTTTTGGGGTCAGATGGGGAATACTTCAGGATAGCTAAGAACATGGGCTATAGAGTCAGACAGACCTGGGGTGGGTGACATGGACAAGATAGGAGAGAGCCTCTCTGAGCCTCAGTTTCCCCACCTATAAAATGGGAATAGTAATAGTACTTTCCTCCTAGGGTAGTTGTGGGGATTAGATGACTTAGTGTACATAAAGCACTAGGATTTCTGTTGCCTAAGTCTTATAGCAGTGACGGTGGCTTGTAGGGCCACATGTGACTTTCGAGGTGCACTGCACACATTCATCTCCCTTACTGGCCTTTTTCTGATATACAAGAAGGGCCTCTTTTGATTCGTGATGCTGCAGCTTGCACTGCAGCAAATCCTAGTAAGTAGTTCTTTAAAGGTCTTTGCAGAAAAAATCAGTAGGAAGGAAAAAAGAATTTGTGGCAAACAGAAAACCACAAATGTGACTAAAATTGTATTTATTATTAAAAGTATAGCTACTGAACATATATAGTTATTTCTATAAGTAATTTTTTATAAAGGACATGTTGTAAACCAGAGTCAGTACAAATTCTTGCCCTTTAGGGAGCTCAAAGTTACGGGTCTGTTTTTAGCAGTACAAAATTGAGCAACAACTTTCTTTCTAAATTTTATGACATCATCTATTACACATTAATGATTAGTATTATAATTCAAACTTCTCAAAGGAAAAGCATCACTGGAAAAAATCACAGATTACATTAATCAACACGAAATTACTGCTGCAAATTGTAGATGTGAAAACTTAAACCATGTGCTTTGGCTCGGCATGGAAACACAGAAATGTTATGGAAAATAATAACAAAGCATTTACATTCTATAGCTAATATAATATTTAAAGTCATATTGGACATTATACTTATAAACAACTTATATGTTCAAAAGAGCAGGTATCATATCTTACCATTTAACTACTCTAAGATGCAAAATTAATTATGTGACTAGTTTCCAGGACTAAGAAGAAATCTGGGAAGCTATATGAATGTTTATGAAATAGGAGTAAAATCTGAAGAATCTGCCTCCAGTTCCACAAAGCAAAGCAAAAATGTTCTATATTTTATTTAAAAGAGAGAAATATCTACTTATAAGAAAGCATGTCAGTCCATGGCTTCTCTGGTATCTAAAATAAAACACAGGGAATAATTTTCAAATAAATTATCTAAATCTTCATTTAATGGCTCAACAGTGAAATAAAATGTCTACTTAAGGTAACTTTTCAAGTAAATTTTTATTCCTGATAGCAATAAGCCTCGGAGAAAGGCAGGAAAAATTGAAAATCATACTCATTATCTAATCCCACATCAATTATAAATGCAGAAGAAACAAAATAAAATATTAATATGTATAGAACTGTACCCCCATACATAAGTACTTGGGGTAAAGGATGAGTTCATGGGTGTATATGCGTTTGTGTACATGTTAAGTGAAGATGAATTATTTCTGAATAATACATGATAATAGCATAAAATTATCTTTATTGCTTTTTACAAATAAACTACAAGGTTTGTGAAGAGGAGTTTTGATTATAAATTGCTCCTTTGTAATAGAGCCCCTTAACAAGTCCTTTATTCTTCCAGGGACCTTTCATTCTGATAAGGCCTCTAGAGGATATTGGAAAGATAAGGTATCAGCCCAATACATACTGACACAAATGTTACCACCTTTAAAGACTGAACACTTAAAAATGCTTAAAAAGAAAGAAAGAAGAAAAGGAAGGAAGGAAGGCAGAGCCATTATTGTTTTGTTTTGTTTTGTTTTTTGGGGGTACCAACTATCATAATCTTGCATAAATCAATGGGATACACTGTTTACATCTGATTGCTTGTACTTATGACTCTTTTAGTGTTCTCTAAACTACTACTATTTTAACCAATGTTTACAAATCTTATTTACCTCTCACAACTGTTAGAATCAAATACTGACTCAAGCAGATAGGGAGGGAAAAGGGAGATAAACTAACAGTACATTAGGGGTAGGTAATACACTGTCTAGGTTAATCCTCACCAGAAACTTATCATGGAGGTACTCCCCCAATTTTCACCCATGAGAAAGAGATTCAGAGACATTAAGGTTAATTGTCCAGAGGTTACACAGATCAAACTGCTAGTCAGGGCCAGTGCTAGAATTCAAAGAAAGGTTTGTCTGATGCCAAAAATCAGTGCTCATTTCCAGATATCAAAAGAACTGAATCAGGAAAAATATCAAAATGAAGAGTTTTGGGTCAGCCAAAAGAGCAGCAGAGATGAGAGACAGTGAGAAAGGTAGCCTGTCTACAAGGTACATCTGAGCACAAAAGCCGACTGCAGTAATAAATCAGAGGAGATCACTAACAATGAAAACTGTTCAGCCTCAATCCAAGAAAGAACAGGAACCATTCTACAGTTATAGAAGGACTCTGTCAAGGTTACTGAGGCCCTTCTTACATGTTTCTGGAAACTGCATTTAAGATGTGTTGTAAGAGATTAAGGAAAAGGAGTTACTCAAGGTCAATACAAGACTCCTAGGGAATGAAAATCAGTTCATGGAATAGAAAAAAATAGAAGAGAAAAAACTGCAGTGGCAACAGTAGTATGATGTGGTGGTGCGGATTCAGAAACACAGCAGATGTTTGTCTGGAAATGTCTTTATTTCACCTCCATTATTTTGAAGGGTATCTTTGCTAGTTATACAATTCTATGTAGTAGAACTAACAGTTATTCAGGAATGCATCTTGAAGAACAATACTTTGGATTCTTCTGCCCCAAAACAGTAACAGTATCCCAAGTAACTTCAGTTATTCAAAGAAATGCATCTTTTAAAACTTAATGACAGGGCTTCCCTGGTGGCACAGTGGTTAAGAGTCCACCTGCCAACGCAGGGGACATGCGTTCGAGCCCTGGTCCGGGAAGATCCCACATGCCGCAGAGCAACTAATCCCGTGCACCACAACTACTGAGCCTGCGCTCTACAGCCCGCAAGCCACAACTACTGAGGCTGCGTGCCACAACTACTGAAGCCCGTGCACCTAGAGCCCGTGCTCTGCAACAAGAGAAGCCACCACAATGAGAAGCCCACACACCACAACAAAGAGTAGCCCCCGCTCACCGCAACTAGAGAAAGCCCGCACGCAGCAACGAAGACCCAACGCAGCCAAAAAAAAAAATGTAATGACATTATGTACCAATCATCTATTATATGTCTGAAACCAGTACTGTACATCTAGTTTCTGAAATTATCAAAGGTTAAATTTTTAAATGGTTGCTGCTTGCATATCTTACAATTATAGAATGCAAAGCGTCATTGTTAAGAGAGAAATACTAATTGAGAGCCATCAAAGTACAAAGTAGTATATTGGGCACAGAGGACAGGAGTGGAAAACATTTACAAACTTGAATGAGTAAGACTGATGAAGGAGCTTAGAATCTAAATGAGGAAAGATGCATAGTTATTAGTTATTTTTTAAAATTACAGAAAGTATATGCAATTTAGGAACAATTATTATCATATTGTTTTTTTCCATATGTTTAAAAACCCATTATAATAGTGGCTTTCAAACTTTTGACTATTACAGTAATAACTTCACATTATGACCCAACATACACATACATGTAAATATGTTACTGATAAATTTCATGCAGCAATATTTGTACTAAGATATTTTTTCTTTTCTTTTTTTCTTTTTGAAAATTTATTTTAATTTTTATTTTATATTGGAGAATGGTTGATTAACAATGTTGTGTCAGTTTCAGGTATACAGTAAAGCGATTCAGTTATACATATACATCCATTCTTTTTCAGATTACTAAGATATTTTTTATTCCAGTCTTTTTTTAAAACATCGATAGAGACCCACTAAACTGATTTTATAGCAAGTAAAGCCAAAAACCTTTGAAAAACATTGTATTACCACCCACTGCTCCCTTCACATCCTCTCCTTTGCTTTCAGGCTTACCACCCTCAAAAAGGAGGAAAAAAAAAAGGATTTTCCCTACTGAAACCAAGCAGTATATCAGTCACTAAAATAAATGTGCCTGAATTGTCTGAACTGAAAACAGACAGTACAGAGAGAAACAACTGTATATTCAGAAAGATGGAAGAAATCATTTCTGAGGGGTATTTTAATTCACGTTGGCTATTGACCCATCCATGCATGAGTGTAGTAGCTCAAAAGGAAGAGGAAATTACAACTCTGTAGTTCAATGAGGTTGTAAGGAAACAGCCTGTCATGCTATCGGGTCAGGACTGAGCGGCATAGTCAAACTGCTTAAAATCCTCATAGAAAGATGAAGCAAAGAAAGAAGCAGTGTTTCTGAAATCAAGTATCTAAAACAGAGTCCAGTGAAACAGCCAATACAACCCTTCACTGGGATTAAGCAATTATATCCTAGCCAGCAAGAACAATCACTTCCACAGAACTAGTTTTAATAGCTAAACACCAAGTTAAAAATGTGTATTATTTAAGTATTTATTTGTATAAGTTATTTGAACCTATGAGATCATAACTCAATGCCACTTATAAGTTTTATCTCTTCCAGCAAGCAATGAAGTACTTGGCAAACTTTAAAAAATATATCAAATTTGCTGCAAGCTTTGTTAGCGTTATTTCTCATTACATTTTCCCACTTGCCCAAGAATTGAGACTGAACTTTTGCAGCTTCCCTCATTTCCTATGGGATCTCACAACTTAGCTGTTTTCTATAAATCAATATAAGTGTAACAAAATATTCTCATTACTCTTTTTAAAAATACTTTAGCCAACTGTAAGGAACTAGGAAATTTTGGCTGAAGTTTTAAAATACTAATTCTCCTCATGATTGGACAGCAGTAAGCACCCTCTGTTGCATTTTGGTTTATTACTTAATACAAGGAAATTTTTAATATCTAAGCAATGTAAAACTGTTTATACCTTTCATCTTACTCTAGTCCTTCTACCTTCATCCTCTTTTCTACTCTTCCAAATTTCAAAGTATTTAATTTTGACACAAACTAAACTGTCTTTTATTGAATCCTGTTTATTGAGTGAAAGCTATAAAAAAAAAAAGAGAGAAGAAAATCTGTCTCACACAGATTTGCCAAAATAAAAGCCCACCCACTCAGGAAAATGGTGAGCCTTCTAACTAGCTACACTTCTTACCACTGAACTACAGAGTTGTAATTTCCTCTTCCTTTTAAGGAACCACATATACAAGGATGGGTCAACAGCCAAGCAAAAACTGTTATTTGAGGAGGGGAAAATCAGGGAACTAATTCTTACCCATCATCACTTCCTAGGAAGAACTGGCTGGCTCTTCCTGGATGATGAATAAAGATAAGTACAGGTAGACTCTAAAATGGTAAGTAAATAACTGGCCTATTTAGTTTTTCCAGGACCAAACCAAAAAAGTATCACACTTCAGTTCTGAATGCTGCTGAAATACACCCTTAAATACTCTGCAGACCTAGATCAATGAGATGTACCATATATCTCCTTATTTATGGTACTTCTCCTAAACTTTTGAAACAGTCTCTCTCAGTTCCTTCAAAATTTCACATATCTTCTTGTCAAGACACAATGCAAATTCCACCTGCTCGACAAAAATCTCCATGAGCCTCCCAAATGAAAGACATTTTTCAGTACTCTGAAATCCCCTTGCATTTTAGCTGAGCCTTTGGAAGCATATTTATAGTTGTTTATATACACAGCTTATCTTTCTACTATAACGTAAGTTCCTGAGGACAAAATGAGGGTATCATTCATTTTTATATCCCCAAAGTGCACATCCCAGGGCCTTCTACAAGTCGGTATTCAGTCAATAACTGGTCAATACTTCAATCTTAGGCTCACATAGGACCAGTTCCCAGGACTTCCCTGGTGGTCCAGTGGTTAAGACTCTGCCCTTCCAATGCAGGGGGTGTGCATTCGATCCCTGGTCCGGGAACTAAGATCCCACATGCCCCACAGTGTGGCCAAAAAAAAAAAAAAAAAAAAAAAAACAATGTTTACACAACACCTAATTCAACATATCTGAGCAGGTTTTTTACATGACCATTTTATCTGTTGCTGTAAGATTACAAAAAATTAATTGTTTACGTATTCCTGTATCTTACTACTTTACTTCTACTTCTTATAAAACGTTACCTTGCATATCTAGTAATTTAGGTTATTACTCATTGCTTGTCACTAATATATTTACAAGTTTTTAAATGTACATCAGTCAAATCATATACATATATTTTTGCACTCAAATAAGCATGAGTTTCATTAATCACTGTACAAAAAAAATAGTTCTTTCTCAACACCTATGAGGCCCATTCTCTTTCAGTGGCCACTGAGGTATCCACACTCAACCCCTACAAACATGAGTGATGGGGGAGGGGAAGAAGAGCTATACCACCAGACACTGTACTTTGCTCCTCCTGTCTGATTACTACTAAAAAGTTCAACATCAGTTTTTCTGTTTTTAATAACATAAGAAGAGGCCTATAAAATATGTTGACAGTGTAGGTTCCTCTCATATAGAATGATCTCCAGCACACTCTGTACAGACTGAATTGATAGGGGGATAGAATAAGCACCCTTCTAGACTCGGCTCTAGGTCCTGGGTGGGAGAAAGGGGGATATACAGAGGTCGAAATAACAATCCTCATCATCAGGTGCTTTGCAATCATTCTAAATTGCAAATAAAAACCAGTACACATGAAAAAACAGCAAGAAGGACTTCCCTGGCGGTCCAGTAGTTAAGACTTTGCCTTCTAATGCAGAGGGTGTGGGTTCAATCCCAGGTCGGGGAGCTAAGATCCCACATGCCTCACGGCCAAAAAAACTAAAACATAAAACAGAAACAATATTGTAACGAATTCAATAAAGACTTTAAAAATGGTCCACATCAAAAACAACTTAATAAAGAAAAGAAAAAAGACCAGCAAGAAAACAATACAAAAATAATTCAGAGATAGGTTGTGTGACACAAAACTACAGGCGTTTGAAGAGCAGTCTATATGATCATCATGACAAAAGCCACAAGGGCACAAAGCTGGGAATAAGCATGAGTACTATTGGCAACCTGGGAGGATGCAGCTGTACAAGGACATAAAAAGTTCAACAAGTGATATGTTTATATTTTAAAAACAAAATGAAAATAGTGAATCATTGAGTTAGTGAACAGTCTGAGTAGAGAAATACAATCATGAGGTTAATGTTTAAATTCATCTTAGTAGGGATATGCGCTCTTGAGGGAGGAGCCTTATTGCCAGTATCTAGAAAAGTATCTAGCAAAAGTAGGTGCTCAATAAATGTTTTCCAAGATAATGGCTGGATATATGGATGGACAGATGAGAACATAAAGATTCTAAATCAGGGAGACCAATTAGGAGACAAATTGGATGTCTTAATTCAGGACTAAAAAGTGGTTACAGGAAGAATGAAGAGAAGTGATGGATACAAGAGACAGATTTAAGTAAGTAGTAATAAGTCAGTGACAGAAAGGGAAGAGATATGGGAATAAGAAATAGAGATTGAGCAAAGATTTTTCAAAGTTTCAAGCCAAAGTGAATGGGAGAATGCAGGAATCTTTTCAAGGTAAAAATGATAAGATTACATTTAGGCCAATAGATTTTTGAAGTGAAGGCAGAGCTTCTAATTATTACAGTAAACATTTGGAGTTATGAGACCAGAATTTGAGCAAGAGAAAAGAACTAATGACTTAAGAGCCCCCAAAAAATGTATTATAATAGATTAAATCTAGCAACTTCATGAAAAATTCCCAGAGGAAAAATATCTTCCAAAAAAATCATTATCATCATCAACATAGCAATAACATAACTCTAATTTATTATCAGTATTATTACTAGAGCTGCTAACATTTACTGAGCCCTTACTATGTAGCATGCACCATAGTTATCTGCCTATATTATTGCACTTAGTCCTTACAACAACCCTAGGAGGTTGTTATGATTGCACCCGTTTTCCAGAATAGGAAACTGGGGCACAGAGTGGTTAAGTAGCCACATTTATTAAGTGCCAGAACAAGTACGTAAATCGAAGTCTGATAAAAATACCTTTTTCTATACCAAGAGTGTCTAAGTTTCTACACCAAATATTCTCTAAGATCCTACTGGGGGAAAAATAACTCAACATTTCTATTTTTTTTAACTCTTAACCTATTAAGGTTTCTATTATTGTGAATTATGTACAATGTATGTAATGTATTAATACAGTAGTGTATAAATTATAACTGAGTACTCATTTATGAGGGAGAGAGAGATGTTCTATTTTTTTCTAGTAAGAATGTGAGATCAAAACAGCCTAGATATATATATATATTTTTATATATATATATATATATTCTCTTTCCTGTCTACCTTTGCTTCCTACAAGAATTCAATGTCAACAGTTTTATCTTTTTTCTTTAAAAACAGACCACTTATATACCCAAAAGAATTAAAAGCAGGGTCTCAAAGAGATATTTATATACCCATGTTCATAGCAGCATTATTCACAATAGCTAAAATGTGGAAGCAATCCAGTGTCCATTAATGGATGAATGGATAAACAAAATGTGGTATACACTTACAATGGAATATTATTCGGCTTTAAAAAGGAAGGAAATTCTGACATATGCCACAACATGGATGAAATTTGAAGACATTATACTGAGTAAAACAAGCCAGTCACAAAAAAGATAAATACTGCCTGATTCCATTTACACAGGGTACTCAGAGTAATCAAAATGACAGAGACAGAAAGCAGGATGGTGGTTGCCAGGGCTGGGGGAGAGGGAAATGGGGAGTCATAGTTTATTGGTTATAGAGTTTCAGTGTTACAAGATGACAAGAATTATGGAGATGGATGGTGGTGATGGTTGTATGACATTATGAATGTATTTAATACCACTGAATTGTACACCTAAAAATGGTTACAATGGTAAATTTTATGTTATGTGTATTTATCACAATTTTAAAAATGTGTGAGAGAGATGGATTATTACCTGTACTTTACAGATGGTAAAACTGATTCAGGTTTAAAAACACACTCAAGATTACCCAGCTTAGAAACAAGTGAACCCAGGCAGTTTGATTCCAGATCCCATGCTCCTAACCACTCTCCTCAGAGTGGTGGAAAGGGGATCTAAGGGAAATAGGACCACGCAGCCTACATACACTGCTCTGTTTGCTATGCCTCCAGAACCCAAAACTAAACTCTTTTGTTTTAACTGCTTATTGAAACAAATCACATCTTAAAAAGCAACACAACAACAATGGCCTAAAAATCAGGCCATACTTGTCAGACTTGTAATTCTAATAATGCACTGAAAAATGTATGTTGCACTCTGCAATACTATAGTTCAGAAAAAACTACGTCACAATAGGCAAAAAAACACTTCTGCTTAAAGTGCTCCCTTGCTTAAATCACACTGAAATGGAGTTATAGAATACAATATGGAGAACAGTCTTAAACAAACCAGAAATCTGATTTTCAGAAGTTGCATATTTAAGAGTCAGTAACTGGTCACCATCTATTTTAAGCCAAATATCTGCTTCTGTGTGACTTCAAGGGCATTCTGGAGTAAACTATACAGATGGTAAAGTTTACCATTCAACAGCCTTCTAAAGTTTAATCTAAGTCTCCATGTACCTCCATCCACCCTGAATGACATTATAATAGAAATCAACAGTATATGAGGACCTGCTATGTCAAGCCAGCTGCTTCCAGTAAGCGTTTGTGAAAAGCAGCTCCAAAGAACAAACTTCACTGTCTCAAACATTCTGAGAACACAGTGGATCATTAAATATTTATTACCTGACTAGTAGGCAAATAAACATAGCAATTCCTATGGCTTTACTTAGATGCCACAGTGAGAAGTACAACAGAAACTAAAAGACTACAACCAAAAGGTTTGTATTTTCCCATTACCACTAGACTAGACTTTAGGCAATAACTTGTTTTGTACTAAATCTTTACCAGTCTTCCTCCAGGGCTTCCTTCAAGGATCAAGTATTCTCTTACACTGAATTGTGTCAAACATTAACCTTAACTTTAGTGTGGCCAAAACCATTTTCAAACCTGTCCAGATTGTTCTCAGAAGGCTATTGCTTCCTCATAAATCCACCTTGAAAGGCAAACAGAAGGTGAGCTCAAGTGAAAAGGGTCTCATGTAGAGACTCTGATTTGCTAACTCTAGCTTAGCATTTCTCATTAATAAAGTCAGGCAAGCAAATTAGGAGGAAAAGTTAGGCGAATTATTAAATATAGTTAATTTTCCTTTTCCATGTAAATTCTTTAAGAATTAAGTTAAAATGTTGTAATCCTTTTTATCTTTAAAAAAAAGTTTAAGGCCAAATATCTTCTCCCCTTGTGAAAAAGATAATGTTCAACGTGAGGATTCCACATATTTCCAAGGTTTTCTTTTTAAAAAGTCATTTGAGATAATATCTCAGAAGTAGAATGCATTATTGTTTGTCTTTAACAGAAAAAAAAAGTCAGTGCTGCAGTAAACAGAACACAAACTCATGTGTTTCCCCAACTATGATGCTTAGGAATGCACCTTCCATTTAATGCCTGCTTAATTTTATTACAGAGTAAAAAATGCCAGAAAAGAACCATTTCCATAGTATAAGTGTAAATCAGGAAACTGATCAAATAAGAATCATTTTAAAAGGCATATATCCAGTTTCAGAGAAGAAAGAACTTTTTGAAACTTTTTCAGCTTGGGCCCTATAGATCCTTGAAAATTCTTCCTCTCAGACTTCTGCAGATCCCTACCGTAAAAATTTACAATAACGCCACGTTAAATGCCATGTAAAAAAACAATGCCACATACTGCCTACCAGGGGAAATCTTCTCCCTGAAAAGCGAGGCTGAAAGAAAACACAATTATTGTTAAAAGTCTTTCCAGGGTTTCCCTGGTGGCGCAGTGGTTGAGAGTCCGCCTGCCGATGCAGGGGACACGGGTTCGTGCCCCGGTCTGGGAGGATCCCTCATGCCGCCGAGCAGCTGGGCCCGTGAGCCATGGCCGCTGGGCCTGCGCGTCCGGAGCCTGTGCTCCGCAGTGGGAGAGGACACAACAGTGAGAGGCCCGCGTACCGCAAAAAAAAAAAAAAAAAAGTCTTTCCAGACCAACCCTAGCCAACTGTTATTTCTGTATACTTGGAATCTAATTTTCACCGAATTTCAGAGATCAAAGGAACATTAATGATGAGGAAACAGAAGTTCAAATAAATTAAGTGACTTGGCAAGAGTTTTATGACTTGCTAAGTAACAGAGTTTAACAAAGACGCTTGTTTCCTGATAGGCAGACTAATGTTTCCGTAGTAGAACGCTGGGTCGTCATCTGGCAGGTTTGTGCAACACAAATTCTCTCTATAACCAAATTCTGAGCTTCTGGAGGATAGTGACTACATCATTTATTTCTTTTGAAGCTCCAAAGTGATTTTCCTGGTTCCGGGACCCCTAATAAAAAAGTCAAGGGCTTCCCTGGTGGTGCCGTGGTTGAGAGTCTGCCTGCCGATGCAGGGAACACAGGTTCGTGCCCCGGTCTGGGAAGATCCCACATGCCACGGAGCAGCTGGGCCCGTGAGCCATGGCCGCTAAGCCTGCGTGTCCAGAGCCTGTGCTCCACAACAGGAGAGGCCACAACAGTGAGAGGCCCGCGTACCGCAAAAAAAAAAAAAAAAAAAAGAAAGTCAAATATATACTACCAAAATAAAGATTGAAAAGAGTAAATAAATGTGTTTAGCACAAGATTTTAATAAAATGGCAAAAATCCACTCCTCAAGATAAAAAACAAAACCCTACACTCATTTGTTTGTCTATTTCTATTTCCAGAAAAATTCAGAAGAAAGACATTTTTTCTTACTTTTTTGAATAAGTATGGCTTCTCTGACTGGCACTTTAAAAAATACACTTGATGGGGCTTCCCTGGTGGCACAGTGGTTGAGAGTCCGCCTGCCGATGCAGGGAACACAGGTTCGTGCCCCGGTCTGGGAAGATCCCACATGCCACGGAGCGGCGGGGCCCGTGAGCCATGGCTGCTGAGCCTGCATGTCCGGAGCCTGTGCTCCGCAGCAGGAGAGGCCGCAACAGTGAGAGGCCCGCGTACCACAAAAAAAAAAAAAAAAAAAAAAAAACACTTGATGAAAGAGTAAGTAACTCCAGGACAAGAGTTATCCATCAGGCACCACTTGTCAACAATTATCTGAACCACAATATTCGAAAAGAGAAATGGATCTGAACCAAAAAAGAAATACTGGGTCTAACTATAATGGCAAGAGACTATTAAAGCAATTACACACTATTCACCTAATATTCAATTAGAAAACTGACTCCATTATTGGGCTAGAAGTCATCTGATAACACAGAAAATTAGAATATAAGTGGTATCTGTAAAGTTTCTTGATCCAAAGGGCTGTTGCTAAGGTCACGAGTATACTAAGCCTAATTTTGTATGCCTTTATCCCATAGCCACTATGCCACTGGGCCTGGGAGTGAACGTGCTAGCCATTTACCATGTGTCCCTCTAGACCTTCACTATGCTCTTCTTTAACCTGCTCTGAGTTTGGCCAGCCAATCAGCATGAGCTTCATCAAAAGATTCCCTTGTCCTTGGACTTTCACATGGGTCCAGCCAGTAGGAAGCAGTGGCTAAAGATCAAAGGAAGAAAAGTGAAGTGAAGATATGTATTCTCCTTTCTCCTGCCAGATCACATTGGTCAGTTGCTCCTCTCTACAAAAGGCCACAGCTCCTGTCAGTCTATCTGTCCATTACAGCTACTCTGCTAGCTCTCTCCTTCTGCCCTGGGGACAGGTCTATAGGTAGTATTGGCTCCCTGCTGTTGCTAGCCCCTCCCCTCACACTGAACCATCCCTTGTTAACTTCTCTTACTTCTCCCCACACCTCTATAATTAGTCTCTTTAGTAAACTTTTCAATTATCCCAATTGAGTATACTATATCTATATCCTGCTAGGACCCAGAATGATACTTTGGAATACAGGTACTTCCTGCCTCACATTGCCAGTTCCAGATCATTTTCACTGCGGGCTGTGGGGGGTGGGGGTCACCTTCAGTTACTTGCGCTTATGTTGTCATATCCAAAAGGGCTTTGCCTAACCCGAGGTCACATATATTTATTCCTATATTTTCTTCTAAGAGCTTTATAGTTTTAGCTCGTACATTATGGTCTATAATCCACTTTGAATTACATTTCAGAGTCTTATCTTTTTGCATATGGATATCCAATTGTCCCAGCACCATTTATGGAAAAGACTACTGTTTCTTCATTGAATTGCATTGGCATTTTTGTTGAAAATCAACTTACCATAAAAGATTTATTTCTGGACTTTCAATCCTGTTTCACTGATCTCCATGTCTAGCCTTACACCAGTACCACACTCTCTTGATTATTGTACCTTTTTTCTTTTTTTTTTTTTTGCGGTAGGCGGGTCTTTCACTGTTGTGGCCTCTCCCGTTGCGGAGCACAGGCTCCAGACGCGCAGGCTCGGCGGCCATAGCTCACGGGCCTAGCCGCTCTGTGGCATGTGGGATCTTCCCAGACCGGGGCACAAACCCGTGTCCCCTGCATTGGTAGGCGGACTCTCCAACCACTGCGCCACCAGGGAAGCCCTGATTACTGTATCTTTATTGTGAGGTTTGAAACCAGGAAGTCTAAGTCCTCCAGTTTTGGTCTTTTTATTCAAAATGTTGTTGACTATTCTGAGTCCTTCACATTTCCATATCAATTTTAGGATCAGCTTGTCAATTTCTGCAAAAAATATCTGTTGGGATTTTGATAGGGATTACACCGAATCCATTTATCTGTTTATAGAGAAATGCCACCATAATATATTGATTCTTCCAATCCATGAACATGGAATGTCTCCATATATCTTACAATTTTACTCAGTAATGTTTTGTAGTTTTCAGTGTATATCTTGCACTTCTGCTAAAAATTATTCCTAAGTATTTATTTTTTTGATACTATTGTAAATGGAATTTATTTCTTAATTTCCTTTTCAGACTGTACATTGTAGTACATAGAAATACAACTGATTTTTGTATACTGATTTTGTATGTTGATTTTATATTCTGCAACCTTACTGAGCACATTAGTTATAAAAGTTTTTTGGTTTGGGAGAAGGGGGTGGTAGATTCCATAGGATTTTCTACATATACAATTATACCAGCTGTGCATAAAGACAGTTTTACTTCTTCCTATCCAATCTGGATGCCTCATCTCTTTTTTTCTTGCCTGACTGCAATGGCTAAAACTTCTATTACAACATTGTATAAAACTGGTGAAAGCAGACATCATTGCCCCTTATTCCTGATCTTAGGAAGAAAGCATTAACATTTTCACCATTAAGTATGTTGTTAGTTATAGGTTTTCTGTGAGTCTCCTTAGTCAGGTTGAAGGACTTTCCTTCTATTCCTTATTTGTTGAGAATTTTTATTATGAATGGTATTGGATTTTGTAAAAATGTTTTTGTATGTTTGCTGATCATGTGGGTTTTGTCCTTTATTAATAAGGTGAATTATATTAATTAATGATTTTCAGATATTAAATCAACTTTGAATTCTTGGTATAAACCCCACTAGGTCATGTGGTATAATCCATTCCATATGTTGCAGGATTCAGTTTACTAAAATTTTGTTGAGGATTGGTAGATCTATATTCAAATAAGGAGTATCAATAGTTTTCTTTTCTTGTAATGTCTTGTAATGTCTTCCTCTGGCTTCGGTATAAGGGTAATACTGGCTTCACAGGATAAGTTGGGAAGTATTCCTCTTCCTCTACTTTCCTGAAAGGTTGGTATTGTTTATTCTTTAAATATTTGATATAGTTCACCAGAGAGATCATTTGGGCTTGAGCTTATCCTTGCAGAAAGATTTTTTATAACTCATTCAATTGCTTTGCCTGGTATAGATCTATTCAGATTTTCTCCATCTTCTTGAGTCTGTTTTCAAGGACTTCACCCATTTCATCCATGTTGTCTAATTTGATGGCATAAAGTTGTCCATAGTATTTCATTATAATTCCTTTAATTTATGTAGGGTCAGTAGAGATGGCTCCTCTTTCATTCCTAATTTTGGTAATTTATATCTTTGGTCTTCTTTTATTAGCCAGTCTAACTAAAGTTTTATCTATGTAAATCATTTCAAAGAAAGAATTTCTGGTTTCACTGATTTTCTCTATTGTTTCTTAGTTTCCTATTTTATTGGTTTCCACTCTAATCTTCATTTCCATCCTTCTTGTTTTATGTTTAATTTGTTCTTATTTTTCCCTCTATCTAATCTCTTAACGTAGAAGCTGAACTTACTGATTTGTAATCTCTTTTCCAGTTTATGCATTTCTCGTTGATTTCTTAATGTTAAAGTACTCTAGGTCTTGGTCTTTGAACCTCTTGTTTCTATCTACACTCACTCTCTTAATGATTGTCTTGGTCCATGGCTTTAAATGAATTCCGTATACTGACAGCTCTCAGACTAGACCCCTTCCAAATTTCAGGGTCATATGTCCACCTGCCTCTTACCTTAGATAGTAAATAAACATCTCTAATTTAACAGGCTCCAAACTGAACTCCTGCTCCAGCCCCTTACCAAACTTGCTCCTTGTCAGTCTTCCACATCTCTGTTAATGGCAACTCCACCCTTACCATTGCTTAGGCCATAATCCAAGGGTCATCTTTTGTTTTTGTTTTTGTTTTTGTTTTGCGGTACGCGGGCCTCTCACTGCTGTGGCCTCTCCCATTGCGAAGCACATGCTCCGGACATGCAGGCTCAGCGGCCATGGCTCACGGGCCCAGCCGCTCAGCAGCATGTGGGGTCTTCCTGGACCGGGGCACGAACCCGTGTCCCCTGCATCGGCAGGCGGACTCTCAACCACTGCACCACCAGGGAAGCACCAAGGGTCATCTTTTAACTCTATCCCTGACTCACTCTTTCTCTTAGACCTCAGACCCAAGCCATCAGGAAATCCTGTTAGCTCTACCTACAAAGAATATCCACCAAATCACTCCACTACCTCCACTGCAATTACACTACTCCACGCCACCATACTCTCGCCTAGATTATACCTTATAACTTGTCTCTCTACTTCCACTCTTGACCACTGCCCCCTGCCACATCTATTCTCAAAAAAGCAGCCAAAGAGGCGCTGTAAAAATGTAAGTTGAACCACCTCACCCCTCCTCTTAAAATCTGCAGACTCAAACTTCCTATCTCTATCAGAATGAAGTCAACCCACTTTCAATGGCTTGCAAGATCTGGCCTCCCATTACCTGCCTGATCTCATCTCCTACAACTGTCACTCTTGCTTACTGTGCCAGAGCCACACTGTTACTTGAACACAGGGCATTCTCCACCTAAGAGCCTCTCCATTGGCTACCCTATTTCCTGGAATACTTTTTCTCCAACATCTGCATGGCTCATCCTTTCTCACTCTCAAGTCTTTGCTCAACTATCATCTTCTCTATTAGACTGACTCTGGCCATGTCCCTTTAAATTACACTTACCACCATTACTAGCACTTCCAATGTTCATCACCCTGACCACTTTTTCCCTATAGCATTTAACACCTTCAAATATTATGTATGTTATTCTTAATATGTTGATTATTTATTATATACCTCCTTCAATAGAATGTAAGACCTCTTAGGGCAGGAATTGTTGTCTGTTTTATTCATGGATGTATCCCAAGGTACTAGGTATACGTATGGCATATAATAGGTGTTATTAAATATTTGTTGAATGAATAAATTTAAAAAGCAGGACTTATCCACTGGCCATTATCAAATTAAATGTTATTCATGCCTGAAAAGCTGAATTTATTTATTCCTCCATTCATTCAACAAATATTGAGCTCCTTCTCTTTGCCAGGCACTGAGGCAGACAATAGGGATATTCAAAACAGACATGTCCTGTTGACATGGAGCTTGTTTACCAACCTTCTGTTTCTCTTCATAGCATGTTAAAAAAATGGTATGATTCCTGTAGTAATAAGTGTTATAAAGACAATACAATGCATAAGTAAATGTGTTAATGATTAGGAACAGAGAGCTAGGAGTCTTCCTTCAACTAGAATAGACAGTAAAGCCCTCTATGAGGAGATATCATTCGAAGTAAAACCAGGATAAGGAGAAGCCATTCATGCAGAATTCTGCGGGGAGAAATATTCCAGAGAGACAAAAAGCATAAAGCTTCAAAGAGGAGATGGAGGGGCTTCCCTGGTGGTGCAGTGGTTGAGAGTCCGTCTGTCGATGTAGGGTACACGGGTTCGTGCCCCGGTCTGGGAAGATCCCACACGCTGCGGAGAGGCTGGGCCCGTGAGCCATGGCCGCTGAGCCTGCGCGTCCGGAGCCTGTGCTCCGCAACGGGAGAGGCCCGCGTACTGAAAAAAAAAAAAAGAGAGAGAGAGATGGAGTTTGGTGAATTCAAGAAAAAAAAAAAAGCCAATATGGTAGAAGAGGGATAGATAAGGTGGGAGGGCATCCTGCCTCCACTGTGGAGGCCCTAAACCCACCCTAACATTTTTAGCAATTTAGACGCATCCTAGAATGTTATTTTTATATCACCTTCTCTCTCCTGTGCTCCCTCTCCTACTTTTTTCCCCTCTAGGGAAAATGCCAATGGCACTGAGTGCCACTGTCACTGAGTCGAAATTTGAGAAGCCTATTCCTTAGCAGACCTGGTACTTCTGTGCAAATCAGAAAAAGTTATGCTTTCCTCACAACACTTTCTGTCATCTATTAGAAAAATATGTAATAAATAAGCGTATCTGCAATTCACTCATAGTTGTGCATGTGCAGTACAACATGCACAGCAGCCTGTAGGGCCCTGGTTGCAGAGACAGAGGACGGTAGCTCTTTGCAAATCAAACTGGTTCCATTTTTCCTCTAATTCAAATACTGAATGCTGTGGATGTTAAATATACATGTAGCTTTTCATACACTGCAATTATTACTATTCAGCATTAACTACAGTTGGCTACAGATTCTGTTAGCTTTATCCTCATGCGAAAAGGAATGAGTCTGAGTATTTCTGAGATGCAGATTCAAGGTGCTGTAAGCATGAACGTACTTCTGTAAAAGTGGCAAAAGCCTTGACTATATCAGCAAGTGTTAGAAGTACTGATCATCAGACAGTCTAACAGAAGAGCTACATATTAGGGTAATCTTCCCTATCTATAGGAAAAGTTTTTGGCTACATTATTTCATGTGACTCCTGGGTTATTTTAATTTAGTAGTTTATGTTTGGGTTTTTTTTAAAAAATAAGATAAAGGGTATTTTGATGGAGCAACAGATTCTTAAAAACCATTTTCAAGTTTAATCCCAAAGGAGGCTATTCTTTTCATCACCTAGGCTTCCGTTTCCTAATTTATGAAAAGGAAAAGTGTGTGTCTTCATGAGAATTAATCTGTGATACTGTGTTCATTCTAGATGAATGGTATGCGTATGCCACATTGATATAATTAAAATTAATGAGCAACTAATAACATTCATAAAGGATATCGCTCCCAAAAGAATGCGTACAGTGATAAAGGAGTGCCACCTAATGTTCAGTGTGGACTTCAACATATCCAGGCCACACAGCCATGTGACAAACACCATCCCTCAGTTGGAGCCCTGAAATTATATATTAAATCATGATAATTTTGCAGAGGCTCTAATTGAGTATCAAAATAAGAATTACGACTTCTTGAAGAAAATTTGTATCACTCATATGCTCTAGAAATTGATTTTTCAAAAGGAAGTAAACAGTCTTTGCTCTTCTCTACAGCTACAAAAAAAAAAAAAAAAGAACAAGAAGAAATTTACTCCTAAAATATTTTAAAAATTTAAACACCTTGGTCTCAACTGTAGTAGACTAGAAAGAGCCCAGGCTTCCAGGCTAAACAGGTTCAAATCAGGGCCCTCCCACTCAACAGCAGTATAACCTTGGGTCTTTCAAACCTGAGACTGTTTCCTTACATGAAAAGAACTTAATTTACAGTAGGCATAAAATAAATGATAGATATTAGTTATTAAGGAAAGTAGGTCTCCCATTATGATTTATAAGCTAATAAGTTAACTTAGTTTTTAATAGATCCCCTTCCAGTCATCAGGGCTTTAAGAAATGTTTTATTGAAAAGACAACACATGCCAGGTCAACAATTTCATCTCTCTCTAATCCCTTGCATAAAAAAAGGACCTAATCTCAGTTATTTTCTGATCCTTCCCTCAACCAGTCCCAAGTAAGTTTAAAGCATTTTTTTTAGCCACTGAAGAAATTATCAGGTTCAAACAGCAACTCTGATGAAAGAAGAATAACATGCACTGAATTCTCTTCACTTGCTTTCTAACATCTAACATATTACATAGCAGGGTTTTAAACAATTTAAAACAATAATTTTTTTAAATCCAGTTAAACTATTTCAAGAATATCTTCCCCATGACATTAAAAAAAAGGGAGTAATCTGATGTGTGTGTGTGTGTGTGTGTGTGTGTGTGTGTGTGTAAAAGAATCTTTTATTTTTAACCCTTGGATTAATATCATCAAATTTTATTAATTTACCTTTGCAATTCTCAAAAATTAAATCTCTTTTGAGCCTAATCTTCCCTTTAATATTACAGATTTATTGTTTGTATAACTGATAATTTAGCTGTAACAGATAAGAACAGTTTCATGACAGCTCAGTGTATTAATTAGGAAGGTCTTTTAAGCACACTGTTACTGAGGGCCTCCATGGGCCAGGCCTGGGAATGCAAAGGAGCATAATATTGGGTTGGCCAAAAAGTTTGTTCAGGTTTTTCCATAACATCTTACAAAAACCCCGAATGAACTTTTTGGCCAACCCAATCAATAAATCCTGCTCTCCAGGAGCTCACTCTCCTCGGCACATTACTCAGTCCTCACTCTGAGAGCCAGAAGGCAGGTTACAGAGATAAATTCCCAATGCATGTCTTTGAAAGCAGATGGAGCCCCTTCTCCACCAGCACTGCATTCCCAGGAGACTAAGCCTTCGGGAAGGGGCAGAGGGGATCATGGAGATGGTAGGAAGAATAGGCAGGGCCAGAGACGTCCCTACTTCTTTCTCTCTCCTGGCCTTGGAGGTTTCTCTCTTCTCTCCTGGATTTTAGATGTGTGTCCCTCTCCCTCTCTCTTGGTCCTGGATTTCTTTCTCTCCCTCTCTACCTCTAAACTTTGGACAGCTTTCTTTCCTCGGGAAATAAAAGGATATTTAAGGAAATAGAGAATGCAAAGGAAAATAAGGCAAACAGTGTAAAAAAGGATCATAAAACAGAACTGAAGTTGGTACTTACTGATATGGTATTGACTAAATAAAGTTTTTAATTCCTTCCCTTATTTAAGAAATTAGAACTACAGCAGTATGGAGTCATTCACATCTACATACAGCGATGCACACCGCATCTAGACATGAGCACAGTGTGGCAGCAAGAACATCTCACTGAGGGAGAAGACATGTGGGCCTCTGAGTACTTCCCAACCTAGCTTCCTCATCTATAAAATTTGGAGATAAGACTAGATTGGTGGCTCACAAACATTTTCCATTTTTTTTCACCAGAACCTACAATGAGAACTACAATTTTCACTAGAACCAATACACACACATACACCCTCCACAATGGAAAAAAAGTTCCATGAAACAATTCTTATCCTAGAATGTGCAATGTACTAATATTCTACACTGTTTTTAAAGGCTAGCTGCTATTCACAATTTAGAGTTCATAATCCACCAATGGGTCCCAACATCAGTTTCAGAAACACCGATCTTAGAAAAATCCAAAGTCTCCTTCAGCTCGAAGAGTTTATGATTTCATACCACATAGGGCTTATATGATCTGGCCTCAGGCTACCTCTCAAGCACATTTCTGCCACTCTCTCCCTCACTCTTCTCTGCTCCAATCTTACTGGCCTTCTTGCTGGTCCCTGGACAGAGCAAGCAGGCTCCCACCTCAGAATCTTTGCCCTTGCTATTCCCTCTGCCTGGACTACTCCACTGCTAGGGTTATTAAGGCTCTCTACAGTGTTACTTCATTCAGCTCTCTGCTCATATGTCAGCAATCTAGAGAGGTTTCCCTGACCATCCAATAAATACCACCTCCTTCTACTTTCTTCAATCTCTTCTCCCATAATCTAACTTTTCCATAGCACTTATCAATAATTAACACTATATTACATGTTTGTTTATTGTGTGACTTCCCACCCCCAGAAATTTTAGCTCCATAAGGGTAGGACTTTGCCAGTCATTGCTATATATCCTGGGTGCCTAGAACAGTGCCTGGTATATAATAGGAACTTAAAAATAATTGTTGAATGAATGAATGAATCTAGAGTTCCCTCTCAGAATACAACAGCCTACTGTTTGAGACTTAGAATTCTAGATTTTCTCTGGTGGTCAACAGCTCTTGATCAAAAACAGTTCTCCACTCCTGGTCTTTACCAAAGGGACTAGCAGGGAAATTCAGTGGAAAGTTAACTTCCCTTCTTTTCAACTACCTTTTCAGAGCATTATTATCCTTCCTTGAATGTCCGTGCTTCTCTGCTCTCTACTGATTTTGATATTCCTCCTCACATGCAATTCCTATCTCTAAAGGACATTATGAATTCGTTCAGAATCTTAATTCCTTAAAAAATGGAAAATATTATGTAAATATCAGGCACTATCATTATTAAACCTGCAGTTGTGCAATGCTTCTGTCAGGTGCTAAAATGAAAAAAAGAAAGTGAAGAAGGGGAGGGGAACCAGAATAACTGGAGGTGATACTTTAGGTTGAGTGGACTAGGAAGGCCTCTCCCACGAGGTGTCATGTAAGCACTGGAAAAAGTGAAGACGCATTTCAGGCAAATGGAATAGTAACTGTGGCTGAAGTCCATGTAATTCTGGGGGAAAAAAAAGATGTAAACTTTTAAAGATGTATAGCTCAAAAGGTGAAACCAAAAAGAATCTGCTTTAAAATCATATTAATATGCACACCTCAAGTACTTCCCAATAGTCACCAGATGTGTGTGTCTTGTGCCCACCTACAACTCACCCAAAGGGACATCTGGGTCAATAGGCAAAAATGTTCAAAAGAAAAAAAAAAAAATTTGTTAAGTAGGCTGAAGCTTGAACAATGAACCACAGTGACACTTTCCTACTGTTTCCAAATGCCTTCTAGTAAATTTAAGGAATCGATGTTGACATTAGCATGCTAAGTTTAATTTGGGATTTATATATATTCAAAGCTGAAGAAAATGTGAAACTCAGTGAATGAAAAATAACTCAGAAAAAGGTGTAAAGTTAACTAATCTTGTTTTTAATTAACACTCCTACATAGTGATTAGTCTCTCCTCTCTGTTCCTACATTCAGCAGGTCTCTATCTTAACACCTGTCAATAACAACAGTAGTAGCAACAGCTAACATTTATTGGATGCTTACAATGTATAAAGCATTAAGATAAGCACTTTATCTCTTTTAATCATAACAATATTCCTATGAGGGAGTTAGTATTATTATCATGTTCATTTTACAAATGAGGAAATTGAATTTCTCTAGTACAATGTTACAGTATATCATGTTTCTCTCTTCCCTGCCTTCCCTCTTCCCCCAAGATTGTGAGCTCCTTAAAAGAAAGATCTAGTCTTATTCATCTTTGTATCTCAGATTTATGGCATGTAGCAGGAACCCAACAGTAGGGCAGAAGGATGAGTACAAGAGGCTCCGCCCCACTTCTTAGTATTTCAATTTTGCTTCTAAAAATGTTCTAGTGATGCATGCCTCGACCTATGTGTGTACTGAGAGTCAAGATAAATTCTCAAGGCCATTACTAGATTTTAAATGGAAATTCTGGGGAAAAGTGAGCATATTATTATAGGATCCATTCTCCCTTTGGAGATCAAATTTTTAATTATTTAATTACGAAAAATACTCAAATACCTAAGATATACAAATATTCGCCTTTCAGAGATTTGGGCAGATATAGTAAAATTCAAAAAACTACTTAAAGAGCAAGATGGTTTAACATAAATGATAGACCTGTACCTGCCACTAGATGGAGGGATTTTCCATTTTTCCAAAGCCCTATTTCTGAGCCTCTGTAGCAAGAAACAGATTAGGACTAAAAAGGGCTCCTTTATATTTTCACAATCAAATTATTGAATAATAAAATTTCAAGACTACCAGTAATAAAAGCAAATAAAACTTAGCTCCCAGCTAATCCACTTAAGCTTGGCAGAAATTCATGGATCTCAAGATCTAATACTTACTAAACACATATCAGACATGCTTAGCTGTCTCCTCCCAAAAGGACATGAGAGTTATTGAAACTGGTCGCAAGAACTATTCCTGCCATCTCCCATCCCCTCCCTTTTCCCTGACCTGTTACTGCTTCCTTAGGAAAATGAATCTCTAATAGAAATTGAGGAAGATGGTATTTAATATACTGATATAAAAGTAAATTTTTAAATATCCACAAAATTGGACAGTAACACCACTGACCTCAAATATTTACTTCTGAAACTTGTTTTAGATTTTAATCATCTTCCATTCTCTCCAGCCATCTTCTCATTAGGTAGTAGTTTGATTAATATGAAAATAATAACTTTCACATGTATAGTACATTACAGTTTATAAATTATTTTCACATACATTACCTCATTTGATCGTCACAAAATATGAAAAGAAATTATCATTCCGATTTTATGGATGAGAAAACAAGCCCGGAAAGATTACATGTCACATAGTAAATAAGTGCTGAAACCAATACTACAATAAGGATTGAAAATTTTCGATTTCTAGCTCTAGACCAGTTCCTTTGTACTACAATCAGCTGCTGCTTCAAAACAGACAAGAGAGGACTGGATAATCTGTCTTTGAATAATAGTTTAGAAAAAGTTACTCCTATCTTTATCAGTATATACAGTCAATAAATTTTGAATTGTAACAATTTATGAAAGATGTGAAATAATTAGAGAAATATTTTGGATAAGTATTAACAGCATTTTTCATCTATAGAAAATTAGTGATTTATAATCTTTCTCTCTCAATATACTGGGTAAAGAAAGTGAAAGAGTTCAAATCCATTGTTACATGTATGTATTAAATGTATCGAAATATCAGGTTAGAGATTAGGAGAAACAGGCACCATGGCATACTTCTAGTAGTGTACAAACGGGTAAAACTTTCTGGAGGTAATTTGGCAGTGCATATCAAAAAGATTTAAAAATGCATATGGCCTCTCACCCAGTTATTCTATTTCTAATTTATTCTAAGAAAATAATTATGATGTGAGTAAAAATGTGTCTGCAAAAATATGTCTATTATGGTGTTAAAAGACCAAATTAATAAATAGATTGGTTAAACCAGATTAAATGAAGGAATATAACGTAGTTCTTAAAACTGATCTGGAAAAATGTATAAGACACATTAAGTGAAAAAAATTTTGTAAACAATGTATGCAATAGAATCACATTTTAAAAGAGATATATACATCTGTGTGTGTGTGACTGAGATAATATTCTAAAATATTAATACTGATTGTATATAGTCAGTGATATTACAGATGCATTCAATTACATTTTTTCACTTAGCTATTTTCAAATCTCTAAAAATGACATTTCTACAACAGAGCAAGTTAAATATTATATATATAAATTAAATATATATTTTATATGTTTTGATACATTATGTATTACCTGTATTTTATATATTACATAAATATATAAAATGCATATAGCATATATATGTTTAACTTGTACCAGAACTATGGAAAACAAAGAATGAAATTTAAATTTACATATATCAGAAAACCCTGGAGCCATTATGCATGTCTACAGAAATACATTTTAAAGAATAAAGCAACATGAAGAATGAACAGCACATAGGATGAGTCAGGAGAGATAACAATAGCAACTTAATTAGACAAAGTGCCTAGTATCAGAAAATCAACTTGAATTGGGCAGTACATTTTAATAGCAACAATTTCTCACATCTACTTAATAGAAAGTCTTAAAATACCAACTTTTGGAAGTGAAGTAGCTGAGATAGTTTTTGCAGGAAAATGAATATAAGGTTCATAGGAAATGTTGGAGATACTTCTGGAGAACAAGGGACTTCAATCTTATGCTATAGACCCATTAAGAAAGGTATCAGGTGAAATCACAGCAGAACACATAATATCCCTAATAACCATGTAGAAACTATGATGCATACCCACCTGGAATGGGGGGCCTCTGCCTGACGCATCTTACAGAAGATATTATGGAAACAAAAGGTCCAGTAAAGGGCAATTAAATTATGAAAAGGCAATTATAAGGGGAGAAATTAGTTTCTAATCTTCAAATATAAGAGCAGGACAAAAAAAACTTTCTTTCCAAAGTTTACAAGATCATAAATGTTACAGATGAAAATAGGCACTGAATGACCAAACTAATATGGCTAACATTTAAATAAGTCCAGATCCAAGGAAAATAAAATATTTTGATGGAATAGGAAAAATGTATGAGATACATTATCCTATTGCATTTAGAATGAAATCCAAAATCCTTCCCTTCCTGCCTTTTGTGACAACATGGATGCAACTTGAGGGCATTATACTAAGTGAAATAAATCAGACAGAGAAAGACAAATACTGTATGATATCACTAATACGTGGAATCTAAAAAGCCAGACTTATACAAACAGAGAGTAGAATGGTGAGTACCAGGAGCTGGGGGAAGGGGGAAATGGGGAGGTATTGGTCAAAGGATACAAACATCCAGTTAGAAGATGAATAAGTTCTGGGATCTAATGTATACAGCTCGGTTATTATAGTTAACAATGCTGTATTACATACTTGAAGTTGCTAAAAGAATAGATTTTTTTCCTCCAAAAGGATATTAGCATGTTTAATAGCATTCTCTTATTACATTTCATTATTCATGGCCAGTCCCTGAATCAGGGGCTGGTCAATGTACAATGTAAACAGAAGGATACAATAGTGGCAACATTTTTTAATTCAATTTTTTGTTATACAGGTAATACCTGTATTCACTTGATAAAAAAATAAAACCACTGCAATTCAGACTCAAATTCCCTTTGATCAGCTCCCCAAATCCAAAACTCTCCCCTAAGCACAGAGGTGACCACTGTTACCAGCTTGTCTACATATTTGCCTAATATTTCCATAGAGAATACATAGTACTATCACGTGGGTTTGTATTTTGCTGGGTTTTTTTTTTTAACATACATTGGAAACTACAAATATTCTGCAACCAATTCTGCAACTAAATTCACTAAAAAAATTCTTATCTGTCTAAGTTGGTAGATATCGACCTATAACAATCTCCTTAAATGCTACATAATATTCCCAGCATGGACACATCATGGTTTACTTAGCCATCTCCCTATTGATAGACATTTAGGTAGTCTCCCATTACAAACAGCCCCTGTCAAAGGCTGGAAACTTCAACCTGGTCCACCTGTTCCTATGTTCCTACCCCTTGCAAACAAGAAGATTTATCATTTACACTGTGTTAAGTGCACAAAATAGCAAAAATGTCCTTAGGAACATTTTATAACAAATTTATAGTAAATTTTTTGTCAAAATCCTAGGTCCCACTCAGATGATTTCTTTTTTTTCTGTTTGTTTTTGGCTTTTTTTAAATATACAATTGACATATATAACATTATATTACTTTCAGGTGCACAACGTAATGATTTAATATTAGTATATATTGCAAAATGATCACCACAATAAGTCTAAATAACACCCATCACCATATATGGTTACAAAATTTCTTCTTATGAGAACTGTTAAGGTCTACTCACGTAGTGACTTTCAAATATGCAATAGAGCATTATTAACTATTGTCACCATGCTGTCCATTATATTCCCATGACATTTATTTTATAACCAGAAGTTTATACCTTTTGACCACCTTCATCCTTTTCACTGACCCCTCCACCACTCTGCCTCTGGCAACCACCAATCTGTTCGAAGAGAGTAGATCTTAAATGTTCGAATCACAAAAAAGAAACGGTAATTATCTAAGAGATGGAGGCAATCATTTTGTAATAAGTGTATCAAATTAACACATTGTACATCTTAAACTTGCACAGTGTTATATGTCAATTATACCTCAATAAATCTAGGGGAAAAAAAGAAAAGATGCGGGACAAAAAGGCAGGAAAAAAGATAAAGAGGAAAATTAAGGCATTATATTAACCAGTTGCTATGCAGTTTTGCAAATACAACTGCTAAAGAAGAATATAACAAGCTCTAGACTGCATTCGTAATAAAATATATAGGGGAAAATGTTTTAAGTTTCAGGTTTTTATTTTAGGCTCTATACTTTCTGATTCAGTTGTTGTAAATAAAATCCTGCCTAGCTTTCAAACTTTAGTTCCTCCAAGTTAGCAGTTCAAGTAACAAAAGGAACTCTGGATGGGGAAGAAGCATGTGGCAAGACAGTAAACCTATTTAGAAAAACTTTATAAAGTTGAAAACTGAAAAACAATTCATGGAATAAAATCCTGTTCTTTATTCAGCAATCATGAAACTCTCTTTGAAGGCTGTTTAAAACAACACCAACTTTGAGACATTTATTCAGTCTAATTCTTGTGGAACACAGTTGATCATCTTTAAAGGCCTTATACTAGCAGTTCATATTGGGTAACAGTATTCAAATCAATGCTCTATTTTAGAAGATATATAACATTCATATCTCTTTATTAATCAGAAGAGTCTTTGAAATTATCTCTATTCTCTGTATGCACAAAAGTAAATAAATTGATGACTCTATTATATTCTTTATCTTAAACAGCATGCATGTGAGACATCCTTAACTACGGTTGCCTATCTCCGCTTCACAAGATACAGGTGATGTTAGAATTTGAAGCCAGAACCCAATTGTGGTGCTAGAAGCTAGAACTGTAACAAACCAGATGCAGATAATTTAATTGCAATGACCAGCAGAGCAAACAAACTCCATCCTCAGCTGCTTATGGAGACCATCAGCTTTGATAGAGTACAGATGCCCATGGCCAGACTGAACACGGAGAAAGAACATCCATTTCTCTCTTTTTCTAAAGGCCTACTCTCTCTCATAAAGGACTGACAGCAACTGACATAAGAGAAAGATTTGGATGCAGAAAGAAATTTGAAAATTCAACTCTAGTCAATTCTAGGCTTTCATTAAATTCAGAGTTTATCCTGCCACACAATAAGATTGTCACTAGGTCAAAGGAGGAATAAGAAATCTGCAGGCCTTGAGATTTCAACTATTTTGCCATTTAAAGTGTGTCTTGCTCAAAGTACATTTTATCTTGAACTCTGTGGAGCACGAGTCACAGTAAGAAATATATTCTGCGTCATAACCCAGTACACATAACATACATACAATTTAAAACAAAAGTTTCATGAAAGCGACCCTTACTATAGGCAATATGGTAATGTCTATTTCATGTGTCTTCTTTAATGCTGGCTACATACCACAAATTAATTTCATGACTGAATAATGGGTCACAACTATAGTTTCAAAAACACTGCTGTAGTACGTACACATGGTCTGCCCTTTACCTACCTCTCTACTGGAATCTCACACTCCACCATACTCCCCCCACTGCTGTCACCGCACACCACCTCATAAACTATCAATAATAGTGATTTTTTTTCACATTAAACCATAAGATCAGTGCCTGCAATACTCGAAGCTCTTTTGATCTTTTTGCTAGTGCTGCCTAGAACCCTTCCCTCAGATCATCGCACTTTATCACTCAGACTTCAAGACAAAAGTCTGTTCCTCCGACGAGCCTTCATTGACCACGCAATTTCTCAAAGAGCCACCACACACAACTCGAGCCAGGACAGAGGGTGCGAAGAGGAGTTCACTGCTCTTAGGGTTGTTGGGGAGTCTGAATGACAGGCACCAAAAAACAGTATTTCACAAATATCTGAGTGCCTAACATGATATAAGCAATAGCAGTGAACAAAAGAAAGATCCATTCCTCTAACAGTTCACAGTTTAGCAAGTGTAACAAATCTATGAGCAAATAATTTCGACTGAATATGGTAAGTACAAGTTTGAGGGGCCTTTGTGGTAACCAGGTAGAGATGTCCAGGAAGCAACTAGGCCTTAACAGGTCTGAGGTGAAAGTGAAATTTAAGAATGAATGCTTAGGCATTAGTAGAACTCATCTGTGTGGATGAAATCAGCCAAGGAAAATGTAGAGACTAAGAAGTGAAATTAATTAAGGAGTGAATCCCAGAAAATGACATTTTAAAAACAGGCAAAGCCAGTGGAAAAAAAGAGGGAATGAATAACCATGAGCTTCAGTTGTCAGAGAGGCTAAATAAAATAAATTTTGAGAAGAAATTACTGGATTTGGCACTTAAAAGGCCGTTCGAAATTTAAGCAAGAACCACTTCATGAAGCCATTAGAGAGGAATTCAGACAACAGAGTGTTGAGGACGCAAGTGACCGAGCAGAATTTGATACAAATGGAAGCACTATGCTTTCCAGCAGTTTACTGATAGATTGATGGGAGGACTGGATAAACACAGGAAGGGGAAGGGCTTTTGTTTTATTTCATTTTCTTGAGATGTATGACTTGAACACTGAGGAGAAGGAAATGGAGAGGAAGAGGCTGAAAGCACAGGAAAGAAGAAGTATAACCTGAAGCAAAAGTCTTGTAAGGAATGGGAGGGAATAAGATTTAGGGCAAAGATGGAAGCATTATCCTTCAACACCTGTTTCTATCAACTAGAAACACAAGACCGAATGATGGGTAAAAAATATAGATCAATATATAGGTTGGGGCATGAGGTTAAAGAAAGTGACTGTTAGACTCTGTCATCTGCTTAGAATGGAGGGGAAGGGACAGGGTTTGTAACGTGAAGGTGTGGAAAGGGCTCGGAAGGAAAAGGGCAGCAGAAGATTGGAGTAATAAAATGGATTGCTGAGTAGTACTGGAGAAGGGGTGGTGGGTGGGTCTCTGTTAAGTTCATAGCTATACTCATCTGACAATAGTCATCTCTCTATCTTCCAGTTCCTTACCTGTAATTGTTTAAAATATTTGGTAATTAAGTGAATTAACTAGAACCCTGGTGTTTTCAAACACGTGACTGAATTATCTACAGGCTTTTTTAAAATGCAAATACGGAGCCCCATTCCCATTTATTCAGAATTTCTGGGGGTGAGGCTCTAGCAAGTGAATTTTCCAGAAGTGATCTTGAGGGGCATTCCT